>NC_136624.1:26118363-26223363 GCF_933228915.1 Telmatherina bonti
CACACACACACACACACACCAAAAAAGGAAAGAAAAAGAAAATAACACAAAATGAATGATGTAGAAGTCATATTTTAGCACATTATAAATTCAAGTTCCTCCACAATTAAGAATATAACCTAACAATAAAAAAAACCCACATCTGTTTGTAAAGAAAAACAAAATCACATAAAGATCCAGCTACAAGTTATGTAAGAAAATAACGAGCCTTGTTCTAAAAAGATCACCAATCTTTGCAGCCTGGGGCTGTTTGGCAGGTGTCTCTGTCGATCAGCTTAACCTTGCAGATATCAGGAAATTATAAGACATTTTTGTCAGGCTTAACTTGCTGACAAATTGAGCAAAATAGATGAAAAAGGACTCGGCTGGGTGTTGTTTGGGTTTTATTTATCTGTGAGAGTCAGAGAGTCCGCTGGCGGACCTCGGCTGCTTTGTTTCTGTCAGTGTGCTGCAGGACAGCTGTGGCTACACATGTTGCTTACTATCACAAAGTATGAATGAGTGATGGATTAAAAGTAAAGCGCTCTAATGCCTTGTAAGGCGCCATATAAATCTAATCATTTATCACGATTATTATGTGATCTTTGCGTTAGCGTTCACTTAGCATGCTAGCTTGCGAGCCGCTATGTCAACAGATGCTCTTCCAGCCAAAGTAGCTTCAGGTTATTTGACTGAAATCGGAACAAAATAAGAACACAATAATCGAATTACACAAAACAGTCACACTTACCGTAATGAAAATGTCGGGAGCAGACTTTCAAAGATGTTGGGATGTTAGCAAAACTTAAGTCGGTGCACCTTACGGCAGATATCCATCCGTCTCCTCCGGGTTACATCAGATACAAGACTCCCTTGGTTCTGCTTCCATGTAGGAAACGAGTGAAAAGACAAGCCGTTATCTACTTTTTTCCCGATCGATCGTATGCTTGGACATTGCAGCCGACTACACAGCAAGTTCTTCCCATATTTACTGCGATCCTTCTCTATGGCCTCAAACAATGGCAACTTTTCCCATCAGCCACTGCGTGGCCAACACCGTGACATCACGTTGCCAAGTCCCATAATCAAAATATTCTTGGATAGCAGCAGCTATGTTTGGGCTACGGGCATAGACTGTATATAAAAAGCTACGGGTTACGTCTATGTTTTGAAAACTACACAACAACTTCCGGTTCAAAAGCCGTCTGGCACCATCGTCCAATCAGCGATTTCTCTTGTTGCCCGCTGATACCTACCTCTTCCGGTATGTTAATGTCGTTGTGCTTTTTCTAAGTTCGTTGTCGTTTTTTATTTGTCATTGTGTTTTATCATTTATTTTGTGTTTTTTTTTTTTTTTTATTTGTTGTGTTTTTTAGAATTTTTTGTAGTGTTCATTAAATTTGTTGTGTTTTTTAATTTGTCATCGTATTTTTTGTAATTGTTGTCATTTTTAATTTGTTGCTGTTTCTTAATTTGTTGTTGCGTTTTTTTGTTTTGTATTTGTGTTTTTTGTTTTGTTGTTGTGGTTTGCACTTCAGGGCCACCGTACTTTAACCATTACAATGAAAATGGCTTAATATTCAAAATAGCAAATTTGTACTAGACAGCAAGTGCAAGCAGGAGGAAACAGTTAGTGTTGTTCTGTCCAAAAGTTGACAAAAATTGCACACCAGCAATTCAGCAGATTTGAGTTCAACAGTGGCCTGCACTAGAATATATGCTTGGCATTCGTTACCTTTTTTGGATGCAAACACAGTTAAACAATGAGGTTTCATCAGCTTTGGATGACACTAAAACTTTCACCTAAAAAAAACTCTGGTAGAACAACAACAGCAAGCAGGATGTCTTCGGCACTGACCAATGTTCTTTTTCTTTTAGAGTGTTTGATGATGTGGTGGAGGCTTTTTTACATTGTGTTGATTTCAATTCAGCAAATTTTGGCCTAAAATGTGGCTTCCTGACAAGACAGAAAATAAACTGGTTTAATGCTTCTGTTCTCCCAACTTTAGAAACACAATGCCTTGGGTGGGTTGCAGTGTGTGGGTATTAATCTAAAAACAAACAAAAAATATGAACCCATAATATTTTCACCCACCTATGTGAATCTACCTACGCTTTCTCTTCTTCATCTTCCATCAGCAGCATCACTGCTAAACTACATGTTCCCCAAGCTGAACAGAGAAACAGTGATTTAAATGAAGTCAAAGTGATGATGGTATATGAAAATGGCAAGTTGTATTTTTACAGGTGTTAGTGTACCAGGGAGATTTTGTTTAGCATTGCACAAACTGTGTTGTTGTCAACTCTGCTAAGTTGGCATATCTATTGTAAATTAGAAATAACTATGCAATTATGTATGCTTAAGCAGGGCAGACTGGAAACTTCCAACCATAAATTTATTTCTTTTTCTTTTCCGTTTCCTTTCCAGTTTCATGCTGAAGCCTATCCTGGCCCAGAAGACCAAGACATTGTATTTGTATTTTTATCTTTTGCGTTTGTATGTGAACTTGGGCAGTCATCTCCATATAATGCTTTCTGGGTGAGGGCCTTGAACAGAGGCACAACCAGCCAAAGGTTTTGTCACATTTTCCCATTAGATTCAATAGGAGCGTGTGTCCAAACTTTTCATTAGTTCAGTAATTTAACAGGTTATGACGAGGCATCGTTCTACCACTATGGCCCTTTTCTGTGGAACAGGCTGGCAGAAAGTCTCATGGCTGCAGAGACTTTAGATGTTTTAGCTTGACTTTTGACTGAATCTTTATTGTAGTCCTTTATTTTTGCTTCAGTCTTTCATTTATTTTTTGTGGAGTAATTTTTTCTTAATTTATTAGTTTTTTAGACTTTTTTTTTTTTTTTGTCTTATTTTAAGTACATTACCTTCTGTCTATTTTAAACTTCTGATTTTTTTTAATTTTTTTTGGTTTTGGTTTTAATTATTTTTTAGTTGTTTTTTTTTTTTTTTTTTTTTTTTTTTTTTTTAAATTTTTAATATTTTAAACTTTTGTGTGTTCTTCATAGGGGCCTACCACACCAGGGGCTTTGCCTGCTCAATCTGCTGGGTTGCTGTTACAGTAAACCCCCTGTTACAGTGCAGTGTAGCACTATGGCTGTGGTGGGAACGCCACCTTGCCATGATCGGGGTAGTACATGTGGTGGCATCCAGTGTGGTCATGGGTGGGCTGGCTCCTGGTGTGGATAGATCCCCAAAAATGTTGTTTCTTCATAGCAATATCAAGCCATATTGTTATTTTGGTTTGTATTTTTACACTTAAATTGACTTAAGAAACAGATAATAAGGGTTAGTGTTCTTGTTTGGGTAAAATGGGGAGGGAGAGAGATATGGGGAAAATTGGGTGTTCCTTAAAATATGTTTGTGTGTTAATGTGTAACTGGATAAAAGAGAAAGGATATTTTTAAATGGTATGTTTTATTCTAATACACAGAAATCCACTTTATTATGTAAAGGATTTTGCATAGCTTTTTAGCATGAAAATAATTTATAGATAATATTAGATTTTATGGAATGTGATGTGAAATATTCTATTCAAGTGAATAGAGTAGTTCATGTCACATTTCATAAAATCTAATATTATTTATAAATTATATTGACAAGTTCTCTGCGTTTAAATGTGTAATATTGTTGTTTCTGAAATTTCAGTTTTAAGCATCCTGAGAACATTATGATGTGCTTTTGCAAGATGCTCTAAGAAGGTGATTAGCAATGGGAATGTAGAAGCAAAGCTAACAGATCATATGTTTGATTTAAGGACCACACATTACAACGAAAATGAATATTGTAATATTGCATATCCAGCAGTGTAAAAATTTTTTACTTGCAGGGTAGAAATAATTGTCTGTAATCTTCTATAATAACATTCACCAGTATCATCTGGTCTTTGTCTTATCAGGTGCAGTCAGTTTGTGGTCATAAGTGCATAATGAGCTTTTATGTGCGGTTATAATATCAGTGGCACACACAGCTTTATTTAGATAGGAGGATGAGAGTCTCCTTTTGCTGCTAAGGGCCGAGGCGGCTGCTCTGACTGACATGCAGTTCTCCACGGAGGCTGATTCACAAAGCTGCGGTGTCAAGGGACAGGGATTATTGAACCATGGGTAACCCAGACTCTGCTGGCCTGGAGCAACATTCATCAACAAGAGGGATTTTTTTTTTTTTTTTTTTTTTTTTTTTTTAATTTGAGAGATATCTGGGTTTTTTTTGGGTTTTTTTTTTGTTTGTTTGTTTGTTTTTGTCTTTAAATCCTTTAAATCTGACTGCTGGGCTTTTAGTTCTGGTCAAACAAATCTAACCACTCAATAAAACCAGCATGGCATGATGGTTAGACAGTCACTTGTAGAGATCCTAGAATAAATTAAAAATTTAGACTAAATAGATTTCTTTGTCTTTTCTTTCAAAAATTATTTTTGCTTGGGGTAAATTTATAACCCCTACTGAGGTCAACACACTTTAAAAGCATCCACGCTTTACTCATTGAATGCACTTTGTGCAGAACCAGTCAAAGCTCCAAATTTGCAAAGCTAAGTTAGCTGTCCAAGATCTAAAACACAAGATTAAAAAATGAAGCAATTTGTTATCGCTGTGGTAGATTAAGGTAATATAAAAAAAAGTTTATTGTTTCTGTAAATAAAGCTTATGCTGATTTGCATATCTACACCTCCTAAAATGATTCTTTTGGCTGTTTATTAAAAAGAAAAAAAACCTCTAATTTCAAAAGACTATGAATCATTTTTCAAGTTTGAACAGAACTCAAAATAAAAAGTAATACAACACATTGTATTACTTCCAACACCTTACACACAAACATGGAACAGAATGGAAAAATGTGTTTCTTTGATTTGCAGTTGCACACTCCAGTCCCAAACAGTCAAAAAACAACTAACATACGCTGCCCTACTTTTCAGCATCAGGGTGGAAGTAAATTACTGAATTGTTGACACATACTGGGAGAGACAAGGAACCCATATGGATCAGAGGCTTGGGCTTATTAGGATGCTGAAAATCAATGCAGTGTGTCACACCCAGCTGCAGATATTTTCTGAAGGTATTTGAGGATCTATTGTTATAGTATCTCAACTTCTATTGTTTTCATTACTTTAAAGGATGATTAGTTTTGTTAGTCTTTCATCTGAAAAAGGCATGTAATTTAGACTAACAATAGAAAAAGACGATTTTAATTGATTATAAATTCCATCAAAAATTGAATTGTGGTGGAACATGTCAAGATATCATTTAGAATTAGAAATGTGCACATTTAAACATGAATGTCAAAATTAGGAGGCATTTTTGACCATTATGTTTGCTTTTATCATGTTTCTAAAGATATATTTCCTGCGATGGACTGGCGACCTATCCAGGGTGTACCCTGCCTTTCGCCCGAAGACTAATGGGATAGGCTCCAGCTTCCCCTTCTGCTTAGTCCCTTAATCGGACTAAGCGGTTAGGATAATGGATGAATGAAGATATTTTTCAGTGACAAAGTATATTCATATCAGTACATAATTTACATAAAGGCACAACTTCTAAGATTCACGCATGAAGTGTTTGCACAATTTTTTTTATATTCTGCAGCTTTACACTTTTACTTCACAAGACCTTTAGTTGCTTTGTACATTTTTACATAATCCAGCAGCATATTAAACTAATAAATTTAGTACTATTATTATCCAGCAAAGGGGGTATGGATGACCCGTCAGAGTTGGTATGGAGCCACATCCTCGCCATCTTATCCTTGCAGGGGAACCAGTTGCTTTTACATGATTACACTCTTTACTGACCACATCTCATTCGCTTTATTATGCACTCTCACTAATATGCATGCTTGTATAGTCCCTGTGTTGTTGTGATTTATAACAACAACCTCAGTTATGTTTTTGGAGTCTTATTGCTGCTGCAATTTTTATTTTTGTTGACACTACTCAAGTCTTTCCCATTGTGACAACTTATAGGTCCTCCTGTTTGTCTGCTTTTGTTTTCTTACAGAGGCTGTGAATATTTTCTACAGGTGTAGCAGCTGTTTTTTCAGTTTCAGTTGTTCGATTGTTATGCAGTAGTTTGTATTCATGGCTCCTCTTTCTTCTCACTCTCTACGATTTTATTCTCCTCACCCTCTTGCCTTATTCCTTGATAGGTCCAGCATTAAATGCTACTTAACCATATCCAAAAGGGAGCCTTATATGCTCCATTAAGTTCTCTTTGACAAACTGGACACTTGGAACCTGCATGGATCTTTGCAAAGGCTAAAAGTCAAAGTATCATCTTAAGCATCATCTTAAGCTCTGTTAAAAGGTGTGTGTGCAGCACTATAATATACTGGAACATCAAAGAAACCCATAAGCCATTGCACATCACCAAAGAAAGAACTTCCTAGAGAATGTAAGACGTGCATACCGCAGGGGCTGAAACTGGCCAAAGTACAGGTGGGAGTACAGGCTAAGTTAAGTTTGTTTTGAAAAAATGAAAAATTAAGTGAATAACCTAAAATAAGCAGCATCTGGCTGAATTTCAGTGAGATTGGAGACTGACAAGCTGAGGACAAATTTTAAAAAATGAAAATATTTGTTACTTTTTCTGAATTGTCATAAAAATTCAGACTTTGTTATTTATTTACTTATTGTCTTGGTTTTGTTGTTTTTGGTTGTTGTTTTGTTTTTTGTGCCTGGTTGTTCTGTTAAAGATTTTATTAAAATGTTAAACAATATTACACAATGTGACATTGGCACAATGCTTTAAAACAAGGCTTTAATGAAAACTGACTAAAAATTGTTTTCATAATTATGAAATTAGCTTAAAATAAAAACTATTAATGATATTAAATAAAGAGCCATGAGGGAGCCAATTCTCCTCAGGGAGCTGAATCTTTGAAGAGCCGGACTTCCCATCACTGTGAGCAAATACCTATGTTTTCTATCAACACTATTTCATGTCAGATCCTCCATTCAATGGTTGTGTGATGCTGTTTATGAGCTGTTCATGTCATGCTCTGAGTGTACATTTTGATGTCATCCATGACTGATGGTGGCTCAATTCCTGTTGGTAGCCACAGCCAGACTTATTCATTAATTAGCTGAGGGAGTTCAGATCCATGTAGAACAGCAACGGGACAGAGTGTTTTCTTGTTATATGTCCCATTTCATAGAGAGATGTGCAATTGGTGTGAATTTGGCCGCAAGGGTGGTCTGCCACTGCCTTATTGGGTTTGCGTAGAAAGTTCTAAGTGTTGTTGACCTCGAACAGTGTCCATGATTCCAGGATCCATGTATACGGCCTTGAGACACAGCTTTTTGCTAATCTATCCAGGCAGTGCACAGGTTTGTCTGTGTGGTTTTACAGTTTCAGAGGACATTTCTGTTAACCAACAGTTGGTGTTTACCTTGACTGGTACTTTCACCAATGTCTTTCTGTCCCTCTCATGTATTGATCAATGTGCCTACTTAACTTAGCTGCTATGATGCCTGAAAGGAGCTTCCATGTTGTGGAGAGACAGATTATCAGCTGATAGCTGGATGACACTGCTCTCTTCTGGGTATCTTTGAAAATCAAGAATGTACATCCCTAAATCTGCCATCTCTCAGTAACTGGTTTATGCTTCTGCACTATATGAGCTTGTGGAGAGATGTTAGCTTCTTTAAGCAGTGGGTGTGGATCATGTTGGGGCCAAGCGCTGTCCAGTTCATAATACTTGCTATTCTTTATTGGATGTCTACCACTGTAGTGGTTGCAAGACCTTATTTAGGGAAAGTACTGTGGTCTGCTCTTTGACTGTTTTGCTACTGTACTCTTTATAACTTTTTTAAATTGCATGAATAAGTAAATAATAAAGTAACCCTTCTCATGCAATAATGTATACACATAACAACATAGTAAACAGTGTTATACTGTTATCACATCTGAGATGATGTCATAATCAAATATAATAGTGATTCTGTCTCAATCTAAACCTGAACTTGACCATATTATCAAACGAGTCCTGTTGTACAGGATCCTGTTGTCCTTACAAGGACAAACTACCAGAGAAAGGCACATACACACATTAAAGGAGTCTCCTAGAATTAATTTCTCCTATTAGTTTATCAGTCAAAGTCAATAAAACAGAGAATAGCAAAAAAAAAAAAAAAAAAAAAAAAAGACAAGAAATAATATGAGGAGAGACTGAGTGGATGTAGAGAGACTTGACTTCTAAATCCTTGTAGACTGTGCTCAAGGCTGATTAATTATAAATAACCTGTTCTGTTCATGTTATATTTATAAAATTGAGAAAATGGGACATATCCTCACACGATGTTCTCCACAGGAACACTAATTGCACTCACTGGGCTTTTCAGTGACTAAGAGTTCCTTGCTCTTATGTCATAAAGTGATGTTAAATTTAGGAGATACAGACTTTTGGCATCGTTCTGTACTTTCTGGTGACAGTTTGGCATGACTAAAGGTTCAACACTTTAACTGGTGTAGAAAAGAAAAACGTTATATGAGTTAGAGTTATTTAATTTGTTAAAGTTGCTATGCAACACAGTTTCAGTCCATATCTCATAGCTGTTGCATGTTAACAGTGTGTAAATGTTAAGAGAAAAATCCCAAAAGTACAGCTGAAGACACATAAATGAACTGCAACATCCTTTTTCAACACTGCAGGGATGCAGAGAGTCTCTACAAATCTGCCACACTGTGAGTGTAGGTGAACAAATCAATCGTATATTCATCATGTTCACAACAGTGCTGCATTCAGATGGTACATCCTGTAGGGAATAATAAGACACTAAAATTGTGGGGGTTTTTTTTAAAGATGCCTCTTCATCACTTGGGACATTGCATTGGACTCCAGCCCGGTTAGATGAACAGGGTGCATTTTTCAGGGTCAAAAATTATATTTTTTCTGGAGGTATAAAAACTAATTTATTTACAGTTCTTCTATATTAATAGTTCTAAAAACAGTAATAGTAATTTTGAACTCTTTTGGTGTCAATGATGGATAAGTAAATAGACTATTTAATTTATTCAGTAACCAGTTAGTTTATAATAATATTAAGAAGAAGAAGAAAAAGGAAGAATAAAAAGAAGAATTATAAGAATAATAATAATAGCCTCATGGTTCCTGGTCTTCTGACTCTTCCTCCTTCTTCCATCCTGCCCCCTTCCCCTCCCCCTTACTTGCTCAGCTGCCTCTGGGTCCAGGTGGGTGTCCAGTAAGGGGACGGTGAACTGTATCTTCCTTGGGCTCCCAGTATCCATGGTGGAACTATATCGCCAAGTAGGACAGAAGGATGGAGACAAGAAGGGAAGGAACAAGAATGGAATATCCGTATAAAAATGAATGAAGGTGGCTGAAAAATGTAATAAGTAAGGTCCAGTTTTGTCCACAAAAACAAGCAGATAAGAAAAGTCTCTGACTGCCTTCTGTTCTTTTTGTGTATATTTTAGCCCTCTTTTCTTTTATCACCCTGAATTTTGGCACCCCGTTTCTGTTTAACAAACTAGTCCTTTCTTCAGCACCTGCCGGTGTCTCTATTCAAGCCTTCTCCTCTTCCTCTGTCTCTCCAAGCTCACAGAGCACAGGCAAGGGCATTCTGAGCCAGGGACACCTCTCCTTCGCTATCATTCGCTGTGCTAGACTCCCTTTTACACAAAGTCCCACCCTCTTTTCACATTTCTTCCTATTTGTATTGGCTGGCTGAGCTCAGGGCGGTTCTGCAGCACAGATGGCAGAGTCAGGATGACAAAGAGATGCTCTCTCTTTCTCCACTGAAAGGATGGGAGGCGTAATTGAGTCTCTGCTTTAAGAGTTTTCTCCAAATCCCCTAGATTATCATAATACAGAGTATGCCTAAATAAGAGTGCTTTATACACATAATTAAACTATCAATATTTAAATGTGCCAAAAATTAAAAGCTGTTCCAAACAACATTTTATGTCTTTTGTTTCATCTATTTATAGTAGAAATAACTCATCATTAGCTGCCATTAACATGTATAACAAAGCATGCCTACTTAGCTGCTTGGCCAGCACTATCTTTATCGATTGTCTCTTATCCTAAGTGTCCCTACATCACACGTCTGCTGGGCCCTGACACTTGACACCAGTCCGGAGACATATGGTGTGTCAGGTCTACAGTGCAATAAGTAGGATGTGTTTTAACTCTCCATAAAGATAATTAACTTTATTTAGTAAGAAATAAATCAAAATCAGTGTTGTGTAAGTGCCACAGTAAGTCCCTGATTTGCTGTGACAACAGACTAACAATTGCTATATGATAACAACCAATAATCCAATCAGATATTCAAGCGTACCATGTTCAAACAGACATGTAGCATTTTCTTTAATTATTTTTGTCAGATTTCCAAGACTTGCCTTGGAAACAGATCTTCTCATTCAGAAAGCAGTACAATAATTTATGATCTCTGTGAAATATTATTAACACACTTTTTATATTGGCCAACTTCAAAGATGTGCATAATGTTATTCTAAAACAACCCACATTCTCAGTGTTTGTATAGTGCAATATGCCTTGAACTGTTTAAACAACATAAGTGTACAACATAAGCTGGACCAGTGACCTTCAGGGTGTACCATAGACTGTACCTATCTCACCTGCTTATTGCTGGGATAAGCTTCCTCATGACCCTGAACTGGAATAAGCAGTATAAAAATAAATTAATGAATGTTTTGTTTTGTTTTGGACCCTCCCTGAGCCGTCACCTTATTGTGGTGAAGGGGTTTGTGTGTCCCGCAGATCCTAGCAGCAATGTTGTCTGGGGCTTTATGCCCCCTGGTAGGGTCACCCATGGCAAACAGGTGTCTAGGTGAGGGACCAGACCAAGCACGGCTCATCGACCCCTATGATGACCACAAACCTGGGCAGAAATGTTCCCTTGCCCGGATGCGGGTTACTGGGACTCACCTTTGGAGCCAGGCCTGGGGGTGGGGTACGAGAGCAAGCGTCTAGTGTCCATGTGGCCCGGTCGGGCTCAGCCCGAAAGGGTTACATGGGCCCCACCTCCCATGGGCTCACCATCTGTGGGAGGAGCCGTAGGGGTCGGGTGCAGTGTGACCTGGGTGGCGGCAAGGGGTGGAGACTCTGGCATTCCGATCCCTGGCTGCAGAAGCTGGCTCTAGGGACGTGGAATGTCACCTCTCTGGTGGGGAAACAGCCTGGGCTTGTGTGCGAGGGTGAGCGGTTCCGGCTAGATACAGTTGGACTCACCTCAACGCATGGTTTGGGCTTTGGAATCAGTACCCTCGAGAGGGGCTGGACTTTCTTCCACTCTGGAGTTGCTCATGGTGAGAGGCGCCAAGCAGGTGTTGGCATTCTCATCAGCCCCCAGCTTGGTGCCTGCACGTTGGGGTTTACCCCAGTGGATGAAAGGGTGGTGTCCCTCCACCTTCAGGTGGGGTCCCGACTGTTGTCTGTGCTTATCAAATCAAATCAAACTTTATTCGTATAGCCCTTTTCATGCTTAAAAACAATACAAAGTGCTTTACATTATAAAACAATTTAAATCAAAATAGATAAAACACTAACACACATACACATCCCCTTTCACCCACCCACAACCACCCTCACCCATGCCCTATTAGCCCCTATAACAGTTAAAAGAAGATAAATGGCCAGGTGCATTTGTACCAGATGTTCACCAGATAAGGAAACGATATTCTCAGGGAGCCTCTACACAAAGGGCTACCCCCAACCAAGACCACCCAGGCCATCACCATGGTGGCCACCCGGGTCCGAGCAGACAGGACCCACGCCACAACTGTAAGGCTGAAGCGCCAGATCCCAACCCACCAGACATGGACAGCCCCCACAGCAACACCCATGCAGTCAGAGCAGGGGCAGTCCTTGGTGAAGAGGACCCCAATGAGGAGAGAGCTGGAGTGATAACTAAACAAAAATAAAATCCATTAAAAAAAATAATAAAATAATCAAATCTATACTAATATGTAAATAAATATATAATATCAAATTAACTAAAAAGATGTAAATCAATATATAAAATATATAAATAAACAAAATTAACTAAAAATTAGAATAAATATGGGTTAATATATGGGTTATGCACTCAACAGCAGAGTACCCACCCTTTCTGGAGTCCTTGGAGGGAGTGTTGGAGGGTGCTCCTTCTGGGGACTCCATTGCTCTGCTTGGGGACTTCAATGCTCACGTGGGCTATGACAGTGAGACCTGGAGAGGAGTGATTGGGATGCATGCCCCCCCCCCTCTGAACTCAAATGGTGTTTTGTTATTGGACTTCTGTGCTCAACATGGATTGTCCATAATAAACACCATGTTCCGACATAAGAGTGTCTATATGTACACCCAGCATCAGGACTCCCTGGGCCGCAGTTCGATGATCGATTTTGTAGTTTTATCGTTGGACCTGCAGCCACATGCCTTGGACATTCGGGTGAAGAGGGGGGCGGAGCTGTCAACTGATCACCACCTGGTGCTGAGTTGGCTCAGATGGTGGGGGAGGAAGCCGTTCAGATCTGGCAGGCCCAAAAGTGTTGTGAGGGTCTGCTGGGAACGTCTGGCTGAGTCCCCCATCAGAGCAAGCTTCAACTCCCACCTTCAGCAGAGCTTCAAACATGTCCGGGGGACATGTGAAGCGGGGGACATTGAGTCCAAATGGGCTGTGTTCCGTGCCTCTATTGCTGAGGCGGCCAGCCGGAGCTGTGGCTGTAAGGTCAATGGTGCCTGTCGTGGCGGTAATCCCAGGAATTGTTGGTGGACACCAGCAGTGAGGGATGCTGTCAAGCTGAAGGAGTCCTATCAGGCCTTCTTGGCCAGTGGGGCTCTGGAGGCAGCTGATGGGTACCGACAGGCTAAGCGGCATGCAGCTTCGGCTGTCGCCAAGGCAAAAACTCGGGCATGGGAGGAGTTTGGCAAGGCCATGGAGAGAGACTTCCAGACGGCTTCGAGGTGATTCTGGTTCACCATTCAGCGGCTCAGGAGGGGGAAGCAGTGCTCCCTCAACACTGTGTACAGGGGAGATGGGGAGCTGCTGACCTCAACTCGGGACGTTGTGGGTCGGTGGAAGGAATACTTCGAAGACCTCCTCAATCCTACCAACACGTCTTCCAATGAGGAAGCAGAGCTGGGGGACTCAGGGGTGGACTCGCCTATCTTTGGGGCTGAAGTTGCTAAGGTGGTCAAAAAGCTCCTTGGCGGCAAGGCCCCAGGGTTGGATGAGATCCGCCCGGAGTTCCTTAAGGCTCTGGATTCTGTGGGGCTGTCCTGAATGACATGCCTCTGCAGCGTTGCGTGGACATCGGGGACAGTGCCGCTGGACTGGCAGACTGGGATGCTCCGTCAACACTGTGTACAGTGTTGACAGATGGGGAGCTGCTGACCTCAACGTTGTGGGTCAGTAGAGGGAATACTTCAAAGACCTCCTCAATCCTACCAACATGTAGCAGAGCTGGCGGACTCAGGGGTGGACTCTCCTATCTCTGGGGGTGAAGTCACTGAGGTGTTTGAAGGTTGTTAAAAAGCTCCTTGGTGGCAAGTTGGATGAGATCTGCCTGGAGTTCCTTAAGGCTCTGGATGCTGCGGCTGTCCTGGCTGACACCAGGACATGCGATGCTGGCTTTGGAGGGGAAAGGGGACTGGAGGGTGTGTTCCAATTACAGGGGAATCACACTCCTCAGCCTCCCTGTGCTGGAGAGGAGGGTCCGCCGGATAGTCGAATCTCAGTTTGAGGAGGAGCAGTGTGGTTTTCATCCTGATCGCGGAATAGTGGACCAGCTCTATACCCTCTTTGGGGTCCTGGAGGGGGCATGGGAGTTTGCCGAACCAGTCTACATGTGCTTTGTGGACCTGGAGAAGGCGTTCGACCGTGTCCCCCGGGGGCTTCTGTGGGGGGTACTCCGGGAGTATGAGGCACCGGACTCCCTTGTACGAGCTGTCCGGTCCCTGTACGACAGGTATCAGAGCTTGGTTTGCATTGCCGGTCGTAAGTCGGATTTGTTTCCGGTGAGGGTTGGACTCCACCAAGGCTGCCTTTTATCACCAATTCTGTTCATAACTTATATGGACAGAATTACCAGGCACAGCCAAGGTGTTGAGGGGATCCAGCTTGGAAGCCTCAGAATTGGGTCCCTGCTTTTTGCAGATAACGTGGTCCTGTTGGCTTCATCTGGTCGGGATCTCCAGCTCTCACTTGAGCGATTCACGGTCGAGTGTGAAGCGGCTGGGATGAGAATCAGCACCTCCAAATCTGAGACCATGGTCCTCAGCCAGAATAGAGTGGATTGCCCTCTCCGGGTCGGGAGTGAGGTCCTGCCTCAAGTGGAGGAGTTTAAATATCTCGGGGTCTTGTTCACGAGTGAGGGAAGGATGGAGCGTGAGATCGACAGATGGATCGGTGCGGCATCTGCAGTAATGCGGACTCTGCGCCAGTCTGTCATGGTGAAGAAGGAGCTGAGCCAGAAGGCGAAGCTCTCGATTTACCAGTCGATCTATGTTCCTACCCTCACCTATGGTCATGAGCTGTGGGTCGTGACCGAAAGAACAAGATCTCATATACAGGCGGCTTAAATGAGTTTCCTCCTCAGGGTGGCCGGGCTCTCCCTTAGAGATAGGGTGAGAAGCTCGGTCATCCAGGAGGGGCTCAGAGTAGAGCCGCTGCTCCTCCGCATTGAGAGGAACCAGTTGAGGTGGCTCGGGCATCTGGTCAGGATGCCTCCTGGATGCCTCCCTGGTGAGTTGTTCCAGGCACGTCCCTCTGGAAGGACACCACGGGGAAAACCCAGGACATGCTCCCAGACCAACTGGGAATGCCCCCCCACAGAATTGGCAAATGTGGCTGGGGAGAGGGAAGTCTGGGCTTCCCTGCCTAGGCTACTGTCCCCGCAACCCGACCCCGGAAAAGCGGCTGAAGATGAAGATGAAGATAAGGTTTTTTCTTTGGTTTTTGTTTTTTTGTTTTGTTTTGGGGTTTTTTTGTATTGTTTTGTTATGTTTTAAGGCAATAACAACTCATTTAAAGACCACTAAAGATTCAAAGCTGACTTAAAAGAATAATTCCCAGTTTTCTGATCCAAAAGTTGTTCCACATTTATTTAATGGAAACTGCATTAAGATCATTCTTATATTTTCTTTTCTTTTATTTCATTTTATTTTTACTGAGTTGTTTTATTCATTTCCTTGAACAGCTAATGCAAAATCTCCATAATTGGAGCTTTTCTTGAATTTTAATTTTCATCAACAGCAAAATAAAACTAAGAGATCCAAACAGGTGATTCAACATTCAAAGAAAAAAGATCAATAAAATGCTTTATTCTCTAAATTAGACATTATGTTTGTCTGTGAATTGGCAAACTTGAAATCAGGAAGATATCCCCCAAATCTCTCAGTACATTATTCAAAAGCATCATTTTACAATTCATAGTTTTTCATATAATACTGTATTAAAGAATATTCAAAGTTTTCTTAATTTCTCTCAGCAGGAGTGACATATGACATTTCACTATGTTCTATAGGTCTTAATTTAAAGCCAAATCACAATGTTTTTATACCTTCTTGATTTATTCAGTTATGCAAATAACAATTAGTGCATTTTAATGCAGTTTATAGTTCTATGTAAACATAAACAGTATTAAGAGTAAAATTATTATTTTTCTCCAGACTCAGAGCACAATGGCAAAACACGATGATTTTGATAGATAATAAATTTCATTGCACTTTATTCAATTTCCTGCAAACTTCACAATAGGTAAAAGCACATAATGGTGGGGTCATTTCTCACTTACAATATATTTTTGTGTGCTCATGATACAACACTATATGTACTTTTGGAGACTACATAAACTCCATGCAACAGAAATCATCTTACCTTGCCATTATCCTTGATTTCTCTCTCACTCTGTATCCATGAAAGCCTGTAAAGTGTGACAAATTGTGCTGTGTCATGGCTTTGACCACCAGTGACTGAGAACTCCCTGTTTGATGATTAGAATGACTGCCCTCCAAGGTGAAGACCATGAGGAAAAGTGGGAGTGAGGAGGATCAAGAAGATGTTGACAGGCCTTTGCTGGATAAGAACACAGTGTAAGCAATTCATGTTTTCAGCAACAAATAGCCGAGTAAGTGCCAGAAACCATCTATGGATTTCTCAGTCTGTCAGTCTGTTTATATGTACCTCCCGCTTTGTCTTTCGCTCTCAGTCTGTCTGTTATAATCACTGCATAGAGTGATGTTTTTGCAGAGCCCCCTGCAGACTCATGAAATTCAGATGAGTTTTTTTTTTGTTTTTTTTTACTGATCAGAGGCTGCAGCTGTGGAGGCAACAGTGCGCAGCCTGTCTCAGTCTTCCTTTTATCCCACTTCAAATTTATCTCTCATCACTTTTCAGTGACATTGGGATGTCAACTAAGTGAAGGTTAAACATGTCCTCAAAACCCAAGGTAAGCAGAAAATTTTTGCCAGCAGAGCTAACTCAAAAATAATGACTAAAATCATTGACAAAAAGGAGAAAAAAGATTACAACTGCTTGGCTGAGACACCCATGTTTTTAGATAGCACTTTGAGTCAACCATAAAATACTACAGAAGATGCCCTAATAACAAAATAGCAAAATGAAGAGGTTATGTCTTTAGCATTTGCACCAGTTGTTTTTCATACTTTTCCTTCCTGATTCATGAAAAAGGAAGGGGAGGTCACAAAAGACCCTCACTGAGATGGATTGACATGCTTTCCTCCCCAGTAATTGGCCATGGAAGCCATTAACTCTTGGAGTAATTGCATGTTGCTGTGTTTTAATTAGTGTACAAGCTTATTGCATGCTGCTTTCCCAGGTGGCTTGTAAATCCACCACAAACAATGGCCACTGTAAGGCTGTGGAAAAGAGTTGAAGATCCATTTCTGTTAAAGAGATGACAACTGAAATACTATTTTACCATTGATAATGTTACAGTCAAAACGAGACATGGATGACCAGTATGGAGCTTCACAAAAAAGAAATGTGATATATTTTTTTTCTGCTACTATCTTTCTATTGTCTAGGTTAACCAGTTAGCCAGTGTACAAGTACGCTGAATCTTGCAAATGTGTCATTTTGAGTCACACATGAGCTTGTATCATGTTGCACTGAGCTGAAACATTTGTCAAATGTCCCGCCAAGGACTCCTGACCAAACAATATCAGGCTGATATATAACATTTGTACATTTTTGTGTATAAAGTCTGTTATTCCACCCTCAGAATATACTGTTTTTTTATGTTAATAAAAGAAAACTTAACTAAAACAGAGGCTAATGTTGATATATTTTTCTTCAGTGACAGATCTGGAAAATTTAACATGGGGTGGCAAAGGAGAGATAAGAGGTCTACACAGGGTGGCATTAGTTGTGAATACATGGAGCACTTTATAAATAACTTTAAGCAAATACAAACACTATGACAAAAGACCAATATGGTCAAAAACTTTTTAAAAAATGCTGGACAACTGGGTGTAATTGTAGAAAAACAAAACTTCAAATTCACAATGTACAATTCAGACAAAGCCTGCATAATTACAACAATAAGCTGTGCAAGGCCAGACAGCTGCATTTATCTGAAATGATCAACAAGAACATCAACAATTCTCACTCTCCGTTAGCAGTGATTGAAAAACTTGAAAACCTGCCCAGACTTATTTCCACTGAGAAAATGCAACCAATTTGGCAACGTTTTTCGCAAAAGTATTAAAACAATTGGAAAAAATATTAATGTCACAAAGTCAACCAAAACTATGTCCAAAACCTAAAACCCAACAATCCTGCCAAAGGACAGCCACAAATCTCTGTTGCAAAACATCCCCATGAGCAGGTGAAACATCAGGGAAGGAGCATTTAGACCAGTAGGCCTGCGCATCTTTGGTGGCAAAACACTGGTTAACGCTGTTCTCCATAAATGCATTCCCTGTCACAAGCTGAAAACCAAAAGAACCCAGAAAAACAGTGCATGACTAACCTACCGCCTTAAAGCCTCAAAGTCGTAAAGCCTTAAAGCCTCAAAGCTTGCCTTGCTTTCACATACATGGGACTATGGGAGGGCAGGCAGAGACACACTAGAGGAGGGCAGGTGGAGAGTAAGCAAGGGTCATAATGTTCAGCTGTTTCAGTTCAACAGCTGTACATGTTGAAGTGATGGAGTCAATGGACTCATCCAGCTGTGTAAATGTTCTTGGGTGCTTCTTTGCATGTAGAGGCCATGCAAAGCAAGTTCAGTCCAATTGTGGCACCAACTTTACTGGAGCGCAGATAAAGCTGTGCAGAGAGACCTAAATGAAGAAGGATACAAGAGGAAATTCAACCCTCCACATGCATCCTAGACCCTATCCACGAAATAACATGTTCCATTCGCTGCAAGAGGCAACACTACAGCAAGAATTACTAAAGGAGAAGGTGAAACACACACACAAAAAAAAACAAAAAAACATGTCACCCCCGCTACATATACACACACATCTGACCGCCGCCACCACCACCTTTGTCCTCCCCTGCCCCATTGCATATCTGGCACTGTTCTTCCCGCTGTTTTACTGAATTTGTGCAATGATTAGGTGCAACTAAAACAAACTAAAACTACAAGGCTAATGTTTTAGAAAAAGTAAGATAGATGGAAGGTGAGCCTGTGTGGTGTTTTATCAGATGTGGAAGATGCTAAAAGATGTATGAACCAAAATGCTGCACTCAACATGACACAGCTTTGATGTTTTTATCAATAATGACTATTTTTTCCCTTTGAAACCAAATGCGTCAAAATAGGCTCACTTTTACAACCATGTAGTTAGTTTGCCAGATCGCTATTTATTTTAACAAGCTTCCTGATACTCAATGTCGTCTTTTTTTTCCCTTTTTTGAAACTTAGTCTTGAATTCTTTTTCTTTTTCTCATTCTCTCGTTCCCTTTTATCATCCCTTTTTTCTTTTTTGTTTGAGGTTTTACTCTCAATTTTAATTTAATAAGCCTTTTGTTATTGAGTTTGATGATTCAACTTTATTGCGTTTGTGCTTTTCAAGCCTTGAAAATTTGTATTCCTAACTTATTGTACAGTCACTTCACAGATTTTTGTAAATAGAAATCATGCTGAACAGACACAACCTTTCCAAGATTGAAACTCTTTTATTTGAACAGTAAACAGAGAAAAAACAACATGTGCAACCACTTTATAGCAAACACTTTTTTTTGGGCTTTTGATCAAATATCAGTCAGTCTGCTTAAAACACCTCATTGGCTCGAGTAAACGTGTTTAACAGTGTTTTAAATGTAACAAAAACAGTGTTTAAAGAAGCTTTAATAATCTTTGACTGAAACCCAGGTGTCAAGCAAGGCCTAATGGCCCGGAGCAGAGTTGAACAAAATGAGAAAAAGCGAATACATTTCAGATTTGTCCTGTTCAATTTAGTCTCTCTACATCTGCCTGTTGGTTGGCCTTGTATCAGACAGCGATGTCAGGGTCTGTCTGCCAAGCTATTTCTTGCCAAATCTCTGGGGCACAGCCATACTCCAGATCTGACCAGGGGCAGCCTCCCAGTCCCGGGAATGAATTTGATCCTCCGACATTACCTGCCCTCTGGAACTGCGGCCAAACCTGCATAGGAGGAATAACCACATGGGAGAGTGATGTAAACTGAACAAATACATGGGAAATATCTGTAAGGCTTTTTCATTCCTTTTAAATGGATTTTTTTTTACAAAATATTAGAAAAATTCCAAAAATTATTTATTTTAAAAAATAATACAAAACAAAGCCTTCGAATATAAATTATTGTGTCTAATTGGCTGGGTTGGCCTTTGACTGTGTTTGACTGACCTGCTCTAGAATGAAACATATGAGAGAAGACACTACATACAGGTTGCAGTTGAAGCTTTAAACGACCAAGACTGAGTGCATTTACAGGTGAAAAAAGCATGTTTTTGTGCTTCCCATAATCAAGGCTTCTATCTCTCGAACCTCTTATCAAAATGCACATTTCAGTGATTTGAGCAGTAATGGCACTTTGCTGTACTTTTTGTATTTCATATACGGAGAGTACTTGCAAATTGTTTTATAGATTTGATTTTTATCCCAAACTCTTGAAAGCAGAAGCTTTTAAGGGAGTATGAAAAGTAACATGCATGTATTATTTCTCACTAAAATCCAAAGCTAAATTGAACATGATTTATTGACTGTGCATGGACAAAGTAAGGCAGTAAGTCAACAAAACAGAGCAGATGACATATTTTCTCATGATAATGAAAGTAAATATTTTAGGGGGTTTTTTCTATGCACACTGAAAATTGCTATACAGATGAGTTACAGGTATTGATTACCAATTCCTTGTGCGTATATTTTTATGTATGTGATGATTTACAGTCGCTCTTGTCACTGACCTTTGTGGCTGATGGAGAACAGATTCCCTGGTTTCTCTCTGAGATCCGAGTAACAGAGCTCTCAACACTGAGCCCAGCAGATGATTATCAATGTTGTTTTCTCTGTTTTCATCCTCCTGGAGCCCACACACACACACACACACACACACACACATATGTATTTTTATTTATACACATTCAAACACTTCTACAATTAGAACGCTTAATAAAAGAACATTTATCTTTTGCATTTGAATGAAAATTCCACAAACACATCAGTGTCACGTTGCAGCACATCTATTCTGAGCTTGAAACTCCAACTGGTCTATCTTGCTGTGGCAAAGGAGACCTTGAGATGTAAACATCCGTGCACAGAGGCAAAATAAATTCTATGCTGTAATAACCCAACAATGCCCTTTCGCCTTATTTCTATGCTAAACCCAGAACTGTACTCCTGCATCCTACAAAGAGAAAAATCATTATTTAGTTGTAAACTGGATCCATATCTTTTATCAGACTCTTTATCAGCTCTGCTTGTCTGACTATTTAGCCCAGCAGTGTATTTTATGCCGTTGCATGACAATTGTAATTCTAAATGAATGTAAATGGGCTGTGTGTTTTCTGCTGTCGTGTTTGATATAATGCTCAAATCCAATTTACATGCTGCATCACACGGAGTGACAGACTGAAAATGTTGGCATGACTTCTGCCTGCACTGAATCTTACATTCACTCTCATGTAGTGAAGCTGGCAATCCACATTTAAATGAGGTCGTCAGAATGTCTCAACGCTACCATGTGTGCCAGAGATAAAATTCAACATTAGTTTCATTTGTAGATGCCAAGATTATTTTTGACTTGACAGAAATTATGTGGGGAAAAAAATGCAAAAAATTGCCACTATTGGAACACCAAATTTCCACAGCGCACCTGATTGGATGAGTCAAACTGTTAACCTGCATTTCTTCTATAATTGGAAAGGAAAAATTTGACAACTTTGTGAGTGGTTTGCTATCTCACCAGTTCCAGAAGGTGTTCAGCCATGTTTTCCTCTGAGCTGCCGGGAAGGATGGCGTTTTTGTCCAGACCCTCTTGGACATGAAGAGCATGACTGACACCAGCCATCACCATGACCAGGACCAGAAGAGTTGCCACTGCGGCTGTGTCCATGGTCTGAAGCTGGAGAAGAGGTCAGATTAAATTTGATGATGAACAGAAGAAGTGGAAGAAGATGCTGGGTGGCTAAATAGACGTTTTAAATTTGGATCCTAGAAAACAGAAGCGAGATGTGTCCTGATCGAGGGTAGGTTTCCTTTGTATGCAGTGTCCTGGCTTAAGTCATGTGGCATCATACACACTGGGTCTTATATACTCCTCGAGGTCACAGGCTGCAAATCCCAGGTGAGTTGGAGAAATATGCTACAGTATAAAGAAGGAACTGGGGACATGATGGAGGACGGAAAAAAATCCTAATATGAGACTTAATCTTATCCATTTAGTAGGATCAAAGCATTAGTGATGACTGAGATGAGCCAGAGTGCATTATTATGTGGTCCTCAGGGTCATACAACACAATTCTTCCAGTTATTAAACATATAAATCCCTGCAAATGGGCCCTTATCTACCAGTCCCCGTTGTGTAGTAGTTCACACTAAATACAAAGACAAACACTTGTGATTGAAGTAGTCATGCATCATTATGAGTGATTAGTCAGGACTCTAGTGATCTAAAGCAGCAAAGAAATAAACAGTATTACAAAGCAAACACTCTTTTAACTATGAATGTATGACAATACAAGTTTGAAACTTATTGTACAGCAATTTCATAAACCAAAAGATGAACCAGAATCAAAATGTGATATCGGTAGAATAGTCAAAACCTTGTCCTAAACCTTATTTGTGAGATTTTTCATACTCTCATTTTCACAACTCATTATGTGTAAAATATTTACTTCACACCAACTCAAAAATGTCCCCCACCTGAATGCAAAGCAACTTTAAGCTCACTAATAACATTGCAGGCCTTCAAAACCTTTGCTAATAGTTTCTTTCATACTCTTTCATACAGTGTTTTAGAAATAATTTCCTCCCAGAGGAACAGGCGCCACACAATGAAACTCTTCACCTGCTAAATGTCAGCTTTCTTCATTTAATTTATTTTAAATGAAGGCACCTTTCTTCTTGATTAGCAAGAGTGATTCTAGCTTTATTAGAGCCACAAGTGTTCACTTTGTCTCTGCCTTTCCCTGCGTACATGTGTGCATGCGTGTGTGTGTGTGTGTGTGTGTGTGTGTGTAAGCATGTCTGTGTATAATAATTAGTCACTTCCACCAATACTGGATGAGACGTCAACAGATCTGGCTCATCAAAGTACCTAATGGGTGACAATCGGCTTAAACACATACAGTGTCTGACTGGCCCTGTTTAATTGCCATGGCAACCAGGACAACATTTAAAGGATTCAGCAGGGAATTCGTTTTTATTACTATAATAAGATCAGAAGCTTTTGGATTAGAGAAATTTTAGTTTTGCTCAACCCAGGCATAAAAAAACAACGTGTAACCAGTACTGAGAAAGATTGTTCCAGTGTTAATGTGATCTTCTTCCTTTAGTATGTAGCTACTAATTTAGTACTGGCCCCATTATCATAGAATATCTGTGATAGTGTCTTAGCTCAGATGGAACATAATAACATAATAATAACTCTCTATTTTTTTTTTTTTATTTACAATTGCTACTTGAAAAGATGATAACAAACAACTCCTGCTCATGTGTATACTGCAGATAAAGATCAACCAGTCTGGTCAAAAGTAAAAAAAAAAAATAAAAAAAAAAAAAAAATGGGCTATATTAAAATTTATTCTTCAAATGAATGTTGGGATTTGTTTGATTGAGAAGACAAAAAGTCTTCATGAGAAAAGAAATTTTATTTTCTCAAGATTACAGGATAATATGACAGGAGTTTTTGTTATCCTGAGATAAAGATGTATGAAAAGAGAGTTGAATGAAAAGGGAGTTTTGTTGACATGGGATCTCCATATACATACATACATATATATATATATATATATATATATATATATATATATATATATATATATGTATATATATATATATATATATATATATATATATATATATATATATATATATATATATATATATATATATATATATATATATATACATATATATATGTGTGTGTGTGTGTGCGTGTGCGTGTGTATAGAGGTATTTTTAAACGATAATGGTTTATCAACATGTACCGTTGTGGTTTTCATCCTTTTTGGTAACACTGAAAGTTTTGCATAGTAACCCAGTTAAAATTGTCAGATTACAGCAGGTGAAAGTAAAATAAGCAACATTAAACTGCTCCATGTTTTGCAGGCAGCAGTCAGGGATACTTGACCGTGTCCTGAACTCTGCTTAAGCCAACTGTCTTTGAGTCATTTAACATTGTTAAATGATGTGAAATGCTTAAATTGCCTGGAAATTACATGCATGAAGTGACAGCCTGCTTACATGCAATGCTATTCTTACTCTTTCTCCAGTAGTATTTGTTTTTTTATGTGAGCGAAACCTACAATGTAGGACCAATTTATTAATCTTGCAGCTACTGGTGAGAAAAGGACAAGAGCTTCTGATTTAATGGCCAGTTCAGCCTGACCCTGAGCTGCTGTACTTAGCTGACTTTTGCTTTTATGAACTGGAGCTATCAGCTCTGATTACATGTAATTTTTTGAGGACTTTATGAAGATTTATGGGTTTTCTTTCCCTGGGAACAAATCACAGATTTTCTTCTAGGTGACTGATGCTGAAAGGCAAACTAATCTATATGTTCATGAAGGATTAATTGTACATTGTGTATTTCTTGGTGGTAACTCAAGAGACACTAAATTCATGAAGATTGTCATAGCAAACTGGTCCATTAATACACAACTATTATTTTTCATTTCTCATATCATTTCTCATTTAACTCAAACAAACACTACAAAAATGTAATCATGTCTTAACCAGTCAAGTATGACATCAGCAAGAAAAGCTAATTTTATTACCTCTCACCACTTTACTTACTCAGTAACTTGGTAGTTACTTAGTTCCTGCCACTGCATTAAATTAGCCACAAAGCTGTCATGTCTCCATTTTGGTTTAGCTCTTTATATTTTGGACAGATTGAATCCCAGGAGGAAAAATTATTGATCCCTGGCATCATACGTGATGAAGGGCCATTGTTCAAGACCATGAAAACCAAGTAACTTCCAACGTGTCCATCAGTGTGACTATGTGCATTGTGTAATAAGAGTAGGCATGTGTCAGTGTGGCTTGTAAAGTAATTTTTTGTTAGGCTGATTTTGGATTAGATGGACTATGTTATATGTTCACACAATATTCTGTAATAGTGAACAGAAAATGTTGTAACAAATGAATAAATAAACATTTTAAACATTTATATGTTATATATAATGGCTGCAAGCAACAAAGATTGGCCTTTTTTTTTTTGTTTGTTTATTTTACAAAAATCTTACACAGTTTAGTACATGGACAACAGAATCTAAGGGTTTTTAAGAATTTTGGCGCCACCAAGTGTTGCTTAGCTGAACTGCAGCTTTTTCACAGAAACCACAAATGACAGCAAAGGTTGTTTGACTCCTTTACTTTTATTTACAATGTTATAACACAACAGCCAACCCCCAAAAACTTGAATAATAAATAAAAGACTCAAAATGGAAAAAAGAAAAGAAAAGTGGGTATGTCAGAACCAGGATCTCCATGCAGCTAAGAGATACGATTGTCCAGCAATACCTATAAATCAAGCTGTGTCATCATGCTTTCTTGCCAAGTCATTGTCCTAATTATATCCAAAATGTGTTTGTCTTGTACCAGCTTTTTTTTTTTTTTTTTTTTTTTTTTTTTTTTTTTTTTAAAAGTCATCTTCTCTCTGCATTTTTCTTGTTGCTACAGTGTTGGGGAGGATGTTTTAATTGTTCACCTGTGTCCAACAGATGTCTCAGGACAGCATCATCTAATTACCAGCAGCCTTGTGTTTGTAAGTATTAGCTCACCATCTGCCACATTTACAATATGGCACATGTACAAAATTAAACATGCTATTTCTTTTTCACCCTATCTGGTACGAATGGAGCACATTAGTGTGAATTTCATGACAAGGGGGTTCATTTAGACCAGCTTTCCAGTTTACATGGTTACGCAAGGTTATGTTTTCTTAGTGGCATGTATATTTTAAAAGAAAATGTTTCATAGTTGTATTTTAAATGTTGCCCCTTTTTTCCTCAAACAGGAAATGCAGAGCACAGCTGACGTATTGTTTTTTCTTTTCTGACACATTTGGTTTTCATGCATCCATAATGCATCCATTTATTTCTGTCAGAGGCTGTGTGTTGTACTTGTTTTTATTCAATATCACAGCTGACCAGAAATGTACAGTAGATCTGACTAAAACATAAAAAAAAAAAAAGAAAGAAAGATGGACAAATGCTTTGTTTTTGTTTTCCTCAAATAATGTGACTGTAAAATATTTAAACATATTTTATTCAACTTTTTTATAATATGCTAAATTTTTTCAGAAGAAATTGTTGGGTTTTCTGAACCAACAGTTTCCCAGTGTTTACTACTACTGACTAAATGAAAACTTCCAATCATCATATAAAGTATACACTTTTTCTTAAAAGCATTTTTTTTTCTCTTTTTTCCCCCCAAGCCAGCCATCAGTCTCACAGTAGTTAAGGCAAATAGTCTGTCACACACTGTCTATATCAACTGGTATGTCATGCACATACATACTGTAGGTACACCCTCTTTCATCTGACAGTCAAAACCAAAGACAGAATGAAAACTCCCTGTGTAGTATCCGAGACATATTGATTAGCTAGACTGGTTATAATTTTGTTTTTGGCCTCAGCATCTAATGTACATCTGTGATGTACATCACACAAAGCATAAGTAGGCAGAGGCCAGCTGTCAGTAGGCTACAGTATGAGAATTACGGATCCAGTCTCAGGTCACCAATATGCAACAACTGACTGTGAAGTGTGCACAAAATTTCATGATCCCAGTCTTTATGCACATTTAAAAGTCACTGAGTTCTAATGCAAAGACAGAATGAGGGCCACACAAGGTGAATTAAATTGTTTTAGTCAGGCAGTGCTTCAAGGCAAGTTACAAGGTCCCATCACTCCAGTGTGTGGCCCATTCCTTTTTATGGACATTTCCTGACTTCTCAGTCTGGAACTGTGGCCGATCTTCACGAGGAATCTTCACCGCGTGATACTGAGGCAGCTTGTCATTGTAGTGGGCGCGTCGGAAGAAGCCACACTGTCAGTACAGGAAGCCGACCAACCAGAGGCACAGACAGGGAGGAAAATGAAGGATGGATGGAGAAGCAAGCGAGAGAGAAAAAATACAATTATTTCATGTCTCATATGTATTTGACTGCATTTATTTATCTTTTAAAAGTTTTAACATTCAACGTGATGTTTTGAAAACAAATCATTTTATCTGAACTGATTGAAATGAACATCTTTCATTTGGTTTATTCAAATGTAAGCACAAAGTTATACTATAATTACCTTTGCAATCAGCATGATTCATTTTGAAAAACACACATCAGCCAAACACAGCACACTGACATGCTCTGATTCAAAGTCAGCATTCAGTACCTGTGATTTAACACACTAACACACTGAATTACTACTAGAAATATAGACTCACTGAATGAAGAAAAACACCCACTAATCCACATAGAGAGTTCATACTGGCAGCTGCCATAGTCCATGAGATGGAAAACAGATATGATAGCAGAGTGTATGGGAAGCACTTGATGGAAATGAACAGTCTTTATTGACCGATGCCAGAATGAACAGGTGCAGATAATTAAGCACTAAGCGGACAGTACACAGCACAGCAGGCGTGTTCAAGCCTTGAAGGGAAAACGGCTGGATGCTGTTCAAAAGGCACCAACTGAACTGCAGTGAACAAAGGGAACAGTTAAATATATACCAAAACTACATTGTCTGGATGCAGAGAAATCCAAAGACAGGTTAGGAAAGCTCAAAAAAACCACGTTTATTAAAGGGTGTTGCAGTGTGCAGGGCTGCCATTTTGGTGCTCTAAGTACATCATTGAACATGTTAGAATTTCAGAGATCACAAAAGCTGTCAGTGCAAAAAACTAAGTCTCATTTAAAATCTGAAACAATTATTAGAAAGTTAAGGTGGGTTCTTCTTTTAATGTTTTCCCTTAGTGTAAAATAAAGAGGACGGAGACTGTACAGGCCTGATGTGAGCACTGTTAGCAGCTATTTGCAGAGCTGTGGGTTTTTGTTTTTTTTTAAGTGGCTACATACAACTTTGGATTTCATGCAGACACCACAGGCCTTAGAGTGGGTTGAGGAGCAAGGACATTGAGCATAACGATTTTTACCGCTGGGACGGACAGGAGGGGAGAGCAGGCTAGATGGAAGTTGTTTTGATATTATAGCTCTGATGCCTGCTTCTCCGCCTCCGAGGGTTGGACCCCCAAATGGGCACGGTAGAATTCCGTCTCATAGTGTGGGCGCCGCTCAGTGCGCTTGAAGAAGCCACACTGGGACATCAGATCACCCGAGGGAAGTAGGAGAAGAAAGAGGGATTGCAGCAGAAATGGGATTTAGGTGCAGGCAGTTTCAAGATGGAATAGAGAGGAGGCAAAATGTACCCCGGAATGAGAGACAGAAGAGAAACACAAGGACAGGAGAAAGGAAATAGAGATAAGTGTGAGCTGGAAGAAATAAAAGGAGTACAGCCAAAGTAGAAAAATAACATGGAAAGTGAGGAGAAAATGCATAGCTATAGTAAGTGCAGGAATTGGAATAATGTCAGAGATGCCTCGACTGGCTGCTAAATAAGTGGAAGAAACATACAAAAAACATTTACATAGAAAATATCATTCATCAGAAATGAAAAGTACTGGTACTTTACTTCGATGACTTATTCTTCTGCCATCTAAAACAGGGGTCGCAATTTCAGTTTTTGATAGCAGCAGTTCTTCAACTGTTAGGGATTCCCCTTCTGCAACACACCTGACACACATCCGACTTATTCAGAGCTTGACATCAAACCCTACACAAGTCTGCTAATACTCCACTGAATTGAGTCAAGTGTGTTGCAGCAGGAAAACTCCTGACACTTGCGGAGTATGGCCCTGGATGTGCAGAGGTGCCCATCCTTGCTTTAAAAACTGCATGTTTTTCATGTCCCCCATATTAGCATACAGCTGCCTATCAATAGCATATGAATAGAATATGTTTAGTTTTTACACAAGTATCTGCCTAATGATTAGTAATGTCACATATGTTACCATCAATTTAGATGATAATTTTACTTTTGTAAAACTAGGAGCATTTTACAATTATGTTTTGCTTTATTTTAAATTAACAAAATTTTGATAATTTATGTTATGCATACTTAATTTTATGTCCTGTTTTTTATAGTTTTTTTTTCCATGATGAAAAGTGTTTTCTTGGAAAGTAAGACTGTAATTCACATAAAACTTTGAGAAATGAGATGATACAGACCTAAATTTGTAAGCAGGGTCTATGTCTATGTCTATGTTACGAATGCGAAATAGACAGTTTTTCCGTTCATTACCTTCCACAATATGCAGACGAGTAGTGTTAGCAGCAGGATGCCAGCCAGGATGGCTACAAGGATAATCCACCAAGGAATCCAATACTGGTCAGCAAGACCAGGCTCAGGATAGATCATAACTGGAATCTGGAGGAAAAGGGAAGATGAAATGTGCTAAACTGAACGGAAAATATGAAATATTTATCGTAGTAGCAGCTAAACTAACCCAAGTCAATTCCTTTGTGTTGACGTTTTCCTTATTTGTTCCTGCTTTTCATGAAAAGGTGTCATCGTACACTATACTCAACATAATAGTACCTGTGCAGCTGCATCTCTGAGGACCAGGTGCTTGATGCTGGACTTTACAGTGATGTTGGCTCTGACCAGCAGCTCCAGGGCACTAACTGTTGAAAACTCCTGAAAGACACAAATTAAAACAAACACCCTCCAAAGGTTGAATTTAAAATGAACAAACTGGAGATGTATGTATATGTTAAACAGCAATGACCATCAACAAATAGGACAAAATCAGTCACTGAGTTTATATTGATGATTTTTTGATACATTTGTATGAGTGAATTTGTGCTTATCCAAAGATGGCTCAAATACCCCAAATCTATTCAGCTTTTTTCTTTTTTTTTTTTTTTTTTTTAAATCAAACACATTTCAATTGTTTCTTTGCAATTACAAAGAATAAAAGATAAAAACAATCAGCATCAGCTGTCACAATATTATTATTTTAAAAAGTATATTGACAAGAATTTCACAATCAATACATTACTTACACTAAATGTTTAAATTGTCTTTAAAGTATAATTTTATTACATCCGTCCATGTTAAGTGGCATTTGTATTTTATTCAATATAATGTATTTTAAGCTTAATTTTGAACATCATATATATATATAAAAAAAATGCAATATTCTTGATAACATTCATCTAATTTAGATTTGGTCATTATTTATGTTGCAAGAATGTTAATATCATATAAAATAATAATGGTTATGGAAGAATAACCAATAAAGAAAAGCAAATAAATTAATTTACACACATGATTTGTGTGATTTCTTTCTGTACAGTGGGAAAAAAAAAAAAGAGTATAAGCCCCTCCTTGGTACTCTTTGACAGAACATTAAATCAAATGGGACTCAGTGGCCAGAAAAGAAAAGTAATTTCTGATTATAACATTTAAACATTTGTCATTCACTTTGTAAATGTGCTCACTGTGGTTATCACTCTTCACTTGCATTAGCTGTGTGCTTAGATGAATGTGAGTGCAAGCTAAATAACAGTCAATCAAAGCTGAGATGAAGAGTAGCGCACACACACACACTCTCTAATGTAATCACAGGATTTTTTCTTTACCTCAATGAAGCTGCTGTTCCATAACCTGGCATGGATCTTGAGGACAGCCTGACCTGAGAAGCTGTGGAGAGGACACTGGAACACCTGACAGCGCGCTGACCCAAGGAGGCAATCCTGGAGAAGAAAATGCGAAACAAAGTTTGTGATTTATCTTTCACTGAGGTCTAAAGCAAATTCAGAGATTTGCATGGAAATAATTTCACTTCTTACCAGTTTGAGTGACCTTCGTCTCTCAGAAGCTGCCACGGCCGGAGTGTTTTGTCCCACATTTCCTTTTGTCATCACCTGTCCTTCCTCCTCTGAATGAGATCTCCGTGTTCTCCCTAACTGTATGGAGCGACACATTAATACCGTACACATTCAAAAGAAAACCTTTTGGTTAAAGTCGATAGAAAGTCCAATCCCTGTTAACACCGTTAAAACCCTATAAAGCCAAATGTATCATATTTGATGCATACAGTTTATGAGACATTTTACATCACTTTATTTTACATCACTTTCCCCAAAACTCTGTTGTACACCACATAATACTAGTCTTCTGCTCCCTAGTGGACAACAGAGAGCAGAAGATTTCACAACAATAATTTTGACCTATCACATGGCAATAAATGGTAAAAATACCCAAAAAAAAAGTTACTTTTTCGTTACTTTTTTCAGATTTTGTTAAAGGGCTAAATAAAGACTTTGGATTAAACAAAATGTACTTTTCGGCCCAATGGTTCTAAGGATGGGCTTTAAAGGGTTAAGTTCAAATGGATATTCATACATAAAGCATTTAGTAAATAATATGGCCATTCTCTCTATGGTTTCAAACTTTCTGCAAATAACCTATAAGACAAAGAATTAGCTAATAAATGAAACTGCAGTTTCATGCTCATGGACGAAGCAGATTTTTTAATCAGTTTAAAATGAATAGCTCTACTTACCACCTGGTCAGCAGGTGGATGTTCTGTAGGTGAGGATCTCTGTAGTTTCAGAGGATTCAAGGCTCCTATGGGGGTGCAGTGTGTTTCTGGGTGTCCTTCAAATTTCAAGCTGGCAGGATACAGAAGCCATTTCTCATTGGCCAGCCCATAAGGCCACATGATGTTGAGGAAGGCTGCACCAAATGTCTGGAGAGCTTTCCCAGGATTTGCAATCTAAAACAACATATAAACATAATTTTACTTTCATAAAAACACCATTAGCTGTTGTGAAAGGTTTTCTATACGCATCTTTCATGTTACCTAAAGGTTCAAGGTCCTGTACTTGCAGTCAATTACTTATGATGAAAACTTCCAGTTCCTCTAAGTATGCATTGCAGATACATACATACTACACACATACTTTTCCCTCACCAAAAATTCAAAGTCCACAGGGCTGCCAATGTCCTCCAGACTGGTCATGGCGCTTTCTCCCCTCACCGTGCCGCTGAAGAACAGCTGATGAGGTCGAGCCAGTCTGTTGAGAAATATAAAGGGGTATGCATTTATCATTCTTCTGCATTCACAGCTACACCTACAGTGCAATATGTTTACAAGGTAGTTGTCTCATTTTTGCACAAGGAAATTAAAATTTGACTTGATAAAAAAAATTTCTATTATCTTTGTTTGAAGATAAATGAACCTGCTAGATATGGGTTTTACACTGACTTATGCACAGAGTTATTAGTTTCTAATGCCACTAAAATGTCATTATGCACAATAGAAAATATCTAGAACATTTTTTTACCTATTGATAGTGTAAATACACAACGCTATGGGCTGCTATAAAATAGTTGCATTTTAATGGGGAGTTTAAATAATTTACTCACCCACTGACAGAGAGAGGGAGCTCTATCACAACTTTAGCATAAGCTTTGATGGGGTGTAGATCAGGCTGCTCACTGATCCTGAAAACATAAGAGTGGTGATCAAATCATACAGTCATTCAATATAAGTAAAGAAAAATCATTACTGATCCTTGTGACAGTGATGTTTTACTGTCAAAGAGCACACAGAGGGCTTACGTTGTCAGAAGAAGATCTGCTGTCAACTCAGTGGTCTCGATGGTGATGTTAGATGTGCTCAAGTTGATGGAGAACTTTAGCTGAGATGAATAAGTGAACAGAGCAAAATGGCATCTCACATCTGACATATTCATGCATTTTTATAGCAGTTATAAGGATCTATGACTGTGGATCAAACTGGGTTTCAGGTTTACAATATATGTAGTGCGTGCACTGGATTTAAATGGCAAAAAAATTATTTATTGCAGTACATTTAGAAGTAAAAAAGATATGGCTCATCTTCTTCTTTTTAATCATTTTATTTTTGTTTTACCTTTGTATTCCGTTTGACGGGGTTTCCCAGATCACATTCAATTTTGGATCCATTTTGGTTTGCTTGGCATCTCATCTAAAGTCAATCAAAACAGGAAACAAATGCAATTAAGGAGCTTCTTCTGTAGTCAATAAAACTACAGATACAACGGTACTTTAAGACAGACCTGTGGTGGAATCCTGGAACCAGCATACGACAGTGTGTTTGGAAGGGAGATCAACAGCTGAGCAGCATGAGCATCGTCACCATCCTCCTCAGGGTAAAGAGGGTCAGATGGCATGTTGCTGACAGTGATCTGAAGCACCACTAGCTTCTGGTCTTTTAAAGAAAACACCTGCACGTTATCCTCGTCTCTACATGAAAGAGGAGAAAACAGCATAGACAGATGAATACACCATATTTTTTTTGCCACTGATATTTTACAAAAAGTCAATTTCCATAAAGTAAGACTGAAGATTATTCATGGAATTTTAATTAACTAACAAAGAACATCAGATGGTAAAAACAAAAATATTTTTCATTATTTTCTAATTGTGTAACATTATTGTGTTAAGGTGGGCCAGGTAACATCAGATCCACCAGCTCACATGGGGCCAGGTACAACACTAACTTTGGCAGAGGAGTGAAGAGGTCAGAGGTCAGCGGTCGAGTTCCAAACTGGTAGCGCAGCTTCAAGTTGCTCTGGCAGATTTTATCGCTGCCACATCCTTCTCGCAGGAAGTTCACCTTCAGGGTTTGAACAAGACAAAGGTCAAGCCAAGGTCTGAGCTTATCCTTATGTATGCTTTTCTAATTGAGAACTTACATTTATCTGAATTGAGAGCTGTTTTTTATTCTCCGACACCCTTTTCTTTAATGATTGATTAAATAAGATACTTAATAGTGAAAATATTAATAAACCCTGTGATGCATGAATTGTTAAAAATCAATGCCATATGTTGTCACATGCAAAATTGTATTTCTACAGACATTCACAAAGACATTTTTATTTGTCTTTAATATTATTTGACTTCTTTTTAGTTTATTTATTTGGTTTATTTATTTCATATACTCTATAGTAATATTTTTTAAATAATATATTCTCATTTTTATGGAATACAAATATTCTACAAACTAGTCTCATTTTCTTGTCCTGTTTATCACTGAGGTTGGTAATTAATGTACATGTATATATGATATTTCAAACTATATATTTTTTTATTTTATTTGTCACTTGTGACAGTGTGTAGGTTGACTTTACTAATTTTTGCTGAAGTGGCAAAGTTGCAAATATATCATCCTCACTTATCAGTATACGAGAAAACAGCCTTTAAACAGGTGTCCACTGTGGTGCACATGATACATTAAAGGGTTAATGATAAAACTAGTCACAGGCCAAATAACTGTACTTTACCAACATGGGCTGAAATTGCTACAGTAAACTCATGTATGTTTCTTAGTTATACTTTCTTTGGCTGTGGTACATTTTATGTAAATATCTTTTCACAAAATCATGAAATTAAATTTTAAAAAAGTAAAATATAACAAAAATACTACACAGATTTAAAGCATTACATGTCTGTAATATGCATTAATTAGCTTTAATTTGTTTAATCATTCTCAGAGCAGAGAAGAGAATGTCAAAGGTTTTTTTTTTACATTACACAAAGACTTGACTAGTTATATCAGGAATGCATGAGCAGCAGCCCTGTAAAACTAATCTCTGACTAAAAACATTCATTTATTCTCTTTGTTACAGACCTCAGAATACAGCGTATTGGAGGGAGAGATATTCAGTATTGGCGGCAGCCTCTCCAGTCTCTTGGCAGAGTGTCTGTGTGGTGGCACAGGCTTGATAGTATGAGTTATTGCCAGTGATATGGGACGTAGTTTGTCTCGGATGTTGTCCTGCAAAGACAGACAATACAATAACTATTCATTGCAAGATTTGATTAAAGACTTACGTAGACAAACAAGGTTGTCGGGATGTCTCTATGTAGTCTCATGTATCAAGACATGATCAATCAGTATTAGAGTTACTCATTCGACTTCATCCTATTATGTTTCAGTCATTTGCACCAGCTGTCAAAAAGCAGGTCAGCATAAAACGCTTAAGCTTTATCTTTATTAGTGTTAATATAATTTTTATGTGATGTTGATGCAAAGCTTTTTTTAAGAAAAAAAGAAGAAAAACAACAACTGTAACTCATGATATAACATTCACTGAGAGACTCAATGTCTGAGAGACAGGTGAAACAACAGTACTGACATATTGCATACATGTTATCACAGCACAAATCATTGTCTTCATATCACTACAGCATCCTTACCATCTGGTATTTTAATCATACTTCAAGATTTTAGTCATGCCTAGACTATTCAAAACCCTTTACTATGTGTTCCCCATTCACTTACAGACTAAACGATTTTGAGCATAGCATAGCAATGTGAGGTTCAGTGTCTTGCCCAATAAAAGGTGAACATGTTTAGGAGGAGGACTGCTGTCTGAGCTACTGCTTCACTGATGTCAGGAAAATTTTAATTAACTTCATTATTCTTTTAGTGTCGGACTGGAATTTAAAAACAGCAAATATTCAATTTCAAATGACTCATCTTGGTATCAGGGACCAGAAATCTTGATTCGTACATTCCTAGAAGCTTTTTAGATTACCGACTCACCAATGTCATATAAAGGATGAGTAAGTGCAACACAATGTACATCTTTAGTATTACTTAAGAGTAAACATCACATTTCTGCCAACAAAGGCAAGAAGAAACACAGAAAAAGTCCTTGTTGGTTACTGACATGTAGCTGAAAGACCGCAGTGGTGCATGCAGCGTGGCGCTGCCGATGCAGCTCCACTTCTTCAGTCTGTGTGTACTCAGGCTCAAGTGAGCTGCGACCCAGGAAGTTAACACGGTGCGGGAGACCCAGTTTCCTGCGTTCTGTGTCAGCTTCAAAGTGCACCACAAGAGCTTTAACAGAGCAAAAAAAAAAAAAGTTACACATGGAGGGATTGATATATATGGAAATGTCAGGACTCAAACTGAGACCAGTTAGGCAGCCCACCAGGAACAGAACATATAAAAACCCCAGTTAAATGTTTACAGTATTACACAGCTGCTTTTAAACCATAATGAGGTTTAATGATACGCTTCAGATTAGGTTACTGTCTGCTCCAAATAGAAATACCTTCTGTCACTGTGGATGATGATAGACCATCCCATGTGTATGAGCTATATTAACAAAAATCATTTCAAAAAGAAAAATCAAACTTTAATGTAACTTACTAATGTGTGGTGAGTAGTGTACTGGGTGGGCTGTAAAGGTGAAGCAGGCCTTGATCTCCACACTATAAGACAAAGGTGGAAGAGTGAGAACAAAATACTGACAAAAGTTAATGATAATTCCGGAGGTTTGTCCCATAATCCATTTTTACCAGGCTCCCTCCTGGCCCTTGCAGTTTAAGTTCTCCAAATCAATGTGTTGAGGGTCAATTGATATCTCTCTGACCACATGGATGACTGGCCGAGACCTGAAGTACAGAAACAGAACATGAGAAGATGGGTAAAGGGGGAAAACTATTACCCTACTGATGGCAGAAAGATAATACAGATGCCAGATTTATGACCACTTGTACTGTAGCTCTCATTGTTCACAATATATACATTCAGAAAGTATCTCTGCATTTTGTAGTAGAAAATGCAATTTGACTTTTTTCATCTTTTCATCTTTGATCAAAGCTTTCGTAGCAAATAGCTGACATTCCTTTTACATCCCAAAAGATGTATGTTATTTTTGCAGATCTAAATTTAGGGTTTGAAAGTCTTTTCTCACCTGAAGATAACTACCGAATCATTGAGAGAGCCGACAGCCACATCTGGATACTGGTTGCTGTCCATATCCAAACCACCCGAGATGGAGTATCCAAAACGACGCACATCAAAATCACGTCCATCCAAAACCTAACAGGAACAGACTTCATTTAATGTGTCACACTTCATTATTCTAGAGATTTTAATATCATCCTCCTTTTCCTCTTTCCTTTCACATGCAAATGTTTAAGTTCACCTGGGCAGGTTTAGTCTCAATTCCAGCATCTGAGCCCCTGTAGATGAAAACTTTTCCATCTCCGTCTAACGGGGCTCCAACAGCAATATCTATGCAGATTCCAAACAATTTTATTTACAAGTCCCACAGTTCTCAAATCACAGTGTAATAACAGCCAGAACGCTACAGATTCAATTTTACCAACATAGCTGATCTGATCACATATCACAGCTAAAATCCTCCTCTTAAAGCCATTTTATTTTATGTAAAACAAAGCTTGAAGAACCCAAACCATAGTTTTTTCTTTTACTGTTCCAACACTGAGAACATTTCATACACAATCTTGCCGCAATATGATCTGTACTTAACCATCACAAAAACAATAAAGACTTCAGATTATTTCTCAGATTAAGATGAAGATTTGGGATTTACTCATGAATAAACACAAAGCATTGCTCACACCTCCGTATCCATCCTGGTCTAGATCCCCAATGTTGCTGACTGTCATCCCAAACATCGAGTCATATGTCCCATTGAGGCGAATGGGTCGAGCCTGATCATCCCAGTGACCAAAGGGGTTTAAATACACGTAAACAGCCCCACCAATCTCTGCTTTACGGTCAAAAAAGTTAGGCGCTCCAACAACCAGGTCTGTCCAGCTGGTGACAAAAACAAGAGAAAAGGGAACAAAATTAAAAAACTAAATTAAACAACTTCATAAGTATAAAAGTCTTTTCAAGCAATTCCTACTTATGTCAAATCCCTTCTTAGTTTTCACACTCAGTTTTGAGCACATGTGAATTTCTGATCCTTTTGCGTTTAATAGGCAATTTTATGCATTTAGATTCTTTTTTTTTTTTTTTTTTTTTTTTTTTTTTTTTTGCCGTTTACTTTTTTTTTAATCCCTGTAAGAGGTCAGTTTCAAAGACTAGTGTTCACTTCAAGGAAAATTATTCACTTCTATAGAAAACTGCTTAAAAATGCTCCAACTCTTAATAGTATACATCATTATGTTACAAATATGTATATCTGCCAAAGTGTTAAAGAATGAGCAGCTGCCTTATAGGACAACATTTCTAGCCCATGCATCACCTTACGTCTCAGACTACATAGTAACTTGTGGTAGCGGTACTAAAATGATGCAGTTTGAGTCAGAAAGTTGTTGATGCAGCTTTGTTCAGTTTCCTAGGGGTTATGTTGTTCTTGTTATTGCTCTGTTTTTATTTTACTGTTTGTCAGATTTCCAAATTTAAAAAAAAGCACAAGGATCGGTTTATTGACATTTAATAAAGCAACAGAAACTACCCTGTGGTGCCAATCCAGAACGATCCAAATAGGTGATAGCTTTGGGTATTAAGACTAGTGCCTTAGTACCTAAAGCTAGTGGTACTCTTCAAGTGAAGATGTTTGCTTTCAGTAGCATTTCTACTTATACTGATCATTCTGTGATGTTTCTTGCTGTCTTTCAATTTCTTCTTATCTCACCCATCATTGTTGAGATCTGTGGTGGCCACCGAGTATCCAAATGAGGATGCCAGTTCCTCTCCCCAGAAGATGTGCTCAGGCACAAGTCTGTATACATTGTCCTTCTTCAGCAACACTACAGCCCCTGTGTGATTGGCTCGAGGTGCACCAGCCACAAAGGTCAGCTCCCCGAGGCTCATTATCCCCATGGCAGAGTCTACAGAAAATCCTGGCAGAAGAAAATTAAGAACAAGAAAAAAGAAGAAAGAGGAGGAGGAGGGAACAGGGAAGGAGGGTCAGGGGTTAGTATTGACCATGGGCTTTAGGGGCTCATCTCCTCTCTGTGTGCGATGTTCTGCTCATCTTATTACTAATGAAATGTGTGCCTTAAGTGGCCATTGATTTTATGCCAAACTAATGATGAGTGTAAATGTTTTTGTGTGCTGTGTTTGCAAAGCGGTAGTGTGTTTGCTGGAAAAAGGAAACAAGATGGCGGTGACAGTAACAGAAGATGTATCAGCCTGCTTCTAATGTCTTGTGAGATTCATGACGCTGTTGCTCTGCATCAGTTTCCTCTAGTGAGGGCAATATGTAAACACAGTTGAGGGACATTAATCAGATTTACTGCCTAAAGCATCTCCTCCTTTGTGCGCGTGCACTTACACATACATCTGTATGTGTGTGTCTGTGTGAAGGAATGTGGCAAATGTGACTGCACACTTATATGTGAAACAGGTGAAGCACACAAGGGAGCAGAGGAGAGGAGGCATGTTTATTTTAATACAAAATTGTGTCATATGCAAAACTTATGCAAAAAAAAAAAAAAAAAAAGAGTGATCAAGATGTAAAATAATAACACAAATCATTTCAAACATTCCATCTGAAAGCAAGCAAGCACATGCATTTGCTTTCCTGTTATAAAAGCAGGCAGAGGGTGTGAGACTGAGGATATTCCAGGAGGACATTTTGTTAGTGCTGAGTAAACATGCAGAGGGAGACCAAACGGACACAAACAGTGAGTAGCTCCAGGGTGGCAGGTGTGGAATGCAACATCGCAGCTCGCATAAAGTTAAAGGATGGAGACGGGGTGCTGCGTTTTGCTCACAGCGTGGCTTTTTACATGCATGCCTGCAACAAGGTCTTCACTGTAAAACTAGATGGAGAATAAAAACATGAATGGTGTGAAAGGTTTTTAAAGGAAAGGGGGACCTTTCATAGACCTCAGTAAGGGGGGGGCATTAACAAACTGCTGGCTTTTACTTCATGGGTTGTGGTTTAACCATTAGAATATTATTGCTAACACCTTTTTATAGTTTTGACTTGTGTTTTGTATTTTTCTTGCTTTCTAGCATCACGGTTAAAGCTTAATCAATAATGTAAGAAAAAATTTTGTGAAACAAATAGCTGTTGTTGTTTTTTTAATTATTTTTTTTATTCTTTGAATACATTACAAATAATGGCACTAAATACTGTTTGAATTTGTAGAAGTTTAAATGCAATATAGTCGCTGTGCCAAGGTTTTGTCAGTGACAATCTTTTTCATGTTGTTAGCACTGTGGTATACAACAAAGCCTCAATAACCCCTATAAAATACAATTTTGACTTTTTTTAAATTTTGTGGACAGCATTTGACCTTGAAATAAAATAAAAATGCAACATTTTCTTTTTTTCAGTAAGACATTACCTTCAAATTAATCATTTTGTTTACTTGTGATGACATTACAGAAAACAGTTGAAATCCTTTGGCAATTGAGAATGACAGTTTTAAATACATACAACAGTCTCTATCATTTTGGGGAGCATGCATAGGTGTAGCATATAATCTGGTAGGATCAATGGAAGCATTTGAGGTATAAATGAAGGCTAAAAGGTCATGAAGGAATTAGTGTTGTCAAGGAGACGGCTCAATATGGAGAGGGTAAGAAGGCTTGGAGGAATGTGAATAGAGATTTATAGATGATCCTTTGTGAAGAATTTAAAAGGTAATGTAATGATTAAAAGCAGGTCCTGTTTAGCCAAGGCCAAGTCATTAATTACTGGTGGTAAATACGGAGAGATTTATAAGAATGACTTTCACACCACTTGAAGGACATGCATTAGTGAACCAGTTTTGGTGGAGCTGAGATTATGACGACATCCACAATTAACAAATAATCCCACTGTCTTTGGCATTCATGTTGTTGGGTTTTTTTTCCCATTTTTTTGCTTTTTTTAATTATCAAAACATTTAATGGGGTACACGCTAATGATTAATGATAACATTTTTTTTCTTGGTTTCCATGTAAAAAAGCATTGTTGTAAAACAACCGACCAAGCTAACACTATCAGTATGAAGGTGCCACTTCAAGTCACATGAAAGGGATCTGAAACACTTCAGTCTCCAACAAACGTTCACTTATAAAACTCTTCTCGTAAGATTCTGGATACTGGATCAGTTTCGTTTATATTACTTTAATGTTAGCTAAATTTCTCCTTGTTTCTATACAGTTACATTTCATGCACGAGTCTTAAGCTTCAAAGAAGCTCACCCATCAACGCCTTTACAAATTTTTTTGAAAATAAAAATACATAAAGCCCAAACAATAAAATTGATTTACTAAAGGGTAAATTAACTAAACTTCAAAATAAGGGAAAAACAACTTTCAATTACTGAACATAGGAGAAAATTACGCATCAGAGAACAGCGTAGATCCTAGACTTATAGGCTTTTGGACCACAAATATTTTAATTAACTCACTCTTATTGACAAATTTCAACTTTCAAGGATAAATATGTTTTAATATGTTTGCAGGTTTTTTCTCATGCCTAAAAGAACAACAACAAATCCACTGTGTTCATGTAAACATTTTGATATTAGTGTTTAGTGAGACGAGCATGTGTGCCTGGTGGAAATGCTCTAGTTGAATTTAGTATAGTTAAGTTTGGTACAACTGCAAAAATTAATAGAAAAACCACCACCAAAATACCCTGGAAAGCTTCATTCGGACAGACACTTATGAACTGACAAATTAGTCTGACACAATAAAGACAAAGTTTAACAGACAGATAAGACAAACACCCTTCTGCTACTTAAAGAAATAGCCATCTTTTAATTAAAGAATAAAAAATAGAAACAATGAATTAAAGTTGACTTTTATCATAGACAAATTTAAAAATAAATTAACAATTTTGGATGGCTACTTCTTTATCACAGCGAAGACAAATTCCTACAATGTATACAAAAATTAAACACTAAACTATATATGTAGACATGACATGGAATTAGCAGAAACAAACAAGTCAAAAACAGAGAAACGACAGAGACTATGTCCACTACACGCCCAGTTTGATCCAAACAACGAAACTCCACGCCTACAAACCTAAGTAGCTATTATGAGCTACATCCTCAAAGACTGTGGGCCGCTTGGAGGGCTCCAGAGTTTTGTACAGCAGTGTATCTTCAACGGGGCTAGCCATGAACAAGAGCCCTAAGGCCCAAAATGGGAGAAGAAAGAAAGAAAGAGACAGAGGGAGGAGTGTGGGGGGGGTGATGGGGTGGTGAAATGGTGAGGAAAGAAAAAGGGGAGAGGGGAGTGCTGGTGAGGCAGGTTGGGATTGATTGGTGTTTTGTTTTCGTGGTGCTTTGGTGGTTTTTCCTGCAAAACCACTGGGTACCTGGAGGAGTGATGACATTTCAGACTCAGACTGCAGATGACTTCAAGTTTAGACACGTTTTTCTCTTCTCCACTTTTCAGATGGGCTAGAGGCTGATGCATTATTATGTACAATATTTTCCTTGTTTGTCCACAAATCAGAGCAATCGCTGGCATCACAAGAATTCCTGCCAGGCCACAGTTAGCTCTAGGCGTTTTTGTTATGTCCACCCACTGTGAGAAAGTGTTCACAAAATGAGGTGGAGTCATATTCGGAATTTTATGAGTCATAGACTGATATGCTCAGCCAGAAAATGATCCCCAGGGACTGAGACAAACACTGAAATAAGTTTTCCCTTCACCAGTTTGGGGCAGTTTAATATCTGCTACTGTTTGTCATAAGTTAGTCATGTGTGGAAGCAGTTTAGTCCTGGTGTCATCTTCCCCCGGCCCTCTCTTTCTCTCCTGTGCACGAGCAGCAGTGAGCAGGGAGGGCAAATCCTACCCAGGTAACTGTGGTAGGGCACAGGGATGAGCTGGGCATTAAGTTGTTTCTCATCTGCCACCTCATACGGTCCGTCATCAAAGATACCGAGGTCAAGCAGAGTCTGGTTTAGGAACTGGACCCGTATCTCACCTAGACAGGAAATAGGTGAGGGCACAGCAAAGCAACAAGAAAAACATTTGCAATTCATTTTGCACATCAAACACACATTCATATCAAGATTTAGATGCCTTTCAGTATGTAATACTTACTAATCAACATAGTCTGCTTTTATCATCACACTCCAAGTTTCAGCCCTGTTAAGTATTTTGTCATTATTTTACTGTGGACAGACTATTGTTACAAGCAAATAGGCCCATCACAGGTGCAGTTTCTGCCCAATATATAAATATACACATTCAGTATTGTGAGAAAAATTAGTCATTTTGCAGAATCAGAAAAGCAAATTTCATTTGCAGGCTAAATGTAAAATGAAGATTCAATGTTTTAAATTTGAAAATGTACCAATGTGCTGCTCTTATGTGGGATATTGTGAGTTTACCTTCAATCAGCTAACTGATTTCTTTACACAGTGTATCTCAGACCTTTTGTTAATTACACCCATGCCACTGAGCTGCATCATTTCTCTGTTCAATCAGCAAATTGGTCTATAAATCAAATACACTGTCCTAGTAATAATTAAACAGTTTACATGGATTGTCTTTCTTTTTTTATTTCTTTGATTTGTTTGAAGCATTAAAATTGTGCCGCACATAGGTACTTATTAAAAGAGGGATTGATATAAATTAGGGAAATCATTATACCTTAATTTCTAGTTTCATTCGATATAAGGAATCAAATTGTTTAGATTTCCTGATTTGCTATTGATTTGGGCAGGTAAACCTCTACACCGGGGGGTCCTCAGGGGCCAAAAATCTGCAGGTTTTCTATGGATCGCTGCTCCAACACGCCTGACTCAAATTAATCCGTCATTGTGCAGAACTTCATATGCTGCTGGTTCTTTCCCCTGTAAGTCAGGTGTGTTAAAACAGAGATTCATCAAAAACCTGCAGGACAGGGGACCTTGAGGACTGACTTTGGACACCCACAGCGCTACACGTTTGGCTCATATAAATTACCTTTCCAGTTGTATGTTCCTGGAGCCCCAAACAGAATGTAGTTGTTGTCTGGAGTAAAACTGGCAGATAGGCCCTGCTGACAGAACCCAAACTGTTCATGTCCCTGCGGCCGACCCTCACAGAACTTCCATTCTCCTCCATCCAGGTCGTCTCGCTCTGTCAGGTCCTCACTTAGAACATAACAGCGTCCAATGGGATCGCGAGTCTCTAGAGGTTGACTCACACGTTGTCTCAGCTCATACAGGTGCGCACAAGTCTGTGGAAAAACACCTCTGGTTGATGAAAAATAATAGCCTTCATCATTACAAATAATGACTTGACAAATTATTCAAAACTACCAATATGTTATCTTTTTTGAGACTTGTCTGGGAAAGTCGAACAATGTCACAGAGCAGCTTTCTGTACTGATGAACATACACGGTGCTTCTGCTATACTTACCACCACCTTGCCTCCAATCCCCTGACTCTTGACTGTCACTCCCAGCCACTGGTTATCTTTTCTCTCTGTGTCCAGGTTCACTGAGTGAAAACACAACAACTGTCAATCAAGACATATTCAGAGCCATAAGAACTTGTGGCGCTAATCATGTTAACCAATCAAACTTGGAACCAAAGTACACAAGGGGGCAAATTTTCACTCTGTTGGTTGTGTTGTTGTTTCAATGATAATTTGATACTTTGTAGATCAACTTAATAATTGTGAATGAACTCAAACTCACAGTCTCCATCAATGTCAACCCTCTCGCAGTCATACTCCTCTGGTGTGATTGGACACCTGAATAAAGCTCCAGGACGACTGCCTCTCAAAAGGCCCTGCCCTGCGGCCTGTGGCGCCCCCACCAGGATCCTAAGGGAAAATCAACAGAATTAAAGCTGGGGTAATCTTGTTCAGAGACTTTTTTTTTTTTTTTACTCTTGGTGAAGTGGTTCCTCGTCCTGATAGTAGTCGATACATTTTGTAATTATGATTGATAAGAAATATAGTTAGTCCCCTCAATTTAGTGTAAATCTGTAAAAACTCTGACCAATCAAAATGTTTGGGCCGAATTGAAGTTGTTCATTTCTTATATTTTGTAAGCTTCTTCATGGCTGGGAAAATGCAGGAAGGATTTCCCCGACTCAGTTCGGTTTATTTGCCTCCTCCCGCTAAACAGCCAAGAAAGAGAAAATTGTTGGTGGAAAAAGTTGCGAAGTAGAAAAGCACTCGGAGAGCACAAACCTCCCGGACAGCCTTGAAAAAATTCCTGGATCCAAACAGTGATCTGGATCACCACCAAAATTAAATCCATTCTTTCTTTTCACATTTCCAAGAACTCGTGAAAATGTAATTATAATCCGTCCATAACTTTTTGAGTTATCTTGAACACAAACAGATAAACGCTGGTAAAATGTTAACCTCCTTGGCAGAGGTAAGAAAAAAGCCTTGAATCACACAAGGAGCAAAACCAGAGGGGGAGGAGCCATGACAGGGTGCCACTTTCAGATCTTGCTAGCTCCCCAACATTACCTACCCCAACTTTAAATGTCATTTATGTCCAAAATTAATACTTGATGTGAGATTAAAATCAATCCACATTATTAGTCACACCTGACTTTTAAATCCTCCTTATCTGAGCACCTACAGCTGAAGTTAAACTAAAATCCTGCTCAGACATGAGAAGAGCATGTGATGATTTCATGTTAGTTTTGCTGATTTGTAACAGGCACCTTCGTCTGACACTCAGCTATCTAAAACCATCCTTTACAATCAAGTCAAGTCAAGGAAAAGTTTTATTCTAAGTGAGGTAGTTGTGATATTTTGGGGGCAGTGTTACTGCTCTCTGCCATATTAGGAGTGGCCGATTCAGGCAGGGATGCTATTTAAAAACTGAGTGTTGAGCCACATTCCACTCAACACTATCAAGCAGGGTATATGGTAGGAAGTGAGACATACGGGAAACAGAAGCAGTGGCGGAAGCACAGAAGAAAAGAGTAGCATTTAAAAAACAAAACACTGGAAGCCATGATCTAAAACTAGCATGTAGCTCTCATTTAAATATGACAGAAATGTTTGCTATGAAAACACTTGTCTCAGACGTGTGGTGACTAATAAACTGTGGCACCTGGTGGTACAAGGTTCTCACCAACATACAGTCTCTCCTCTCATATCAACTTAGTTGTTTTTAGACTTAAACTGACCTTAGTTTGTGTCTGCAAAACATCCTTTAATTTACAATGCAGAATAACTCTCATTCAGCATCATATCTGCTAAGAGGCAGCCATTGCCACTTAGAACATTACCCCTGTTCTAAATAATTGATATTATAATGTTTGTATCATCACAAGCCTGTTCGAAGTAATGACAAGGTATACAAGCTGCTATTAAGCCTTCAAAACGGATGAGCCTGCAGATAATTATATGTTTATTGAAAAAAAAACAGAATTTAATTCTGTCCATCTATATTGTTACTGACTTTTTCCTGGTTCCAAGTAAAATGTCAAACCCTAGAACTGACTTTTGTAATCTGCAGATAACGTACTAATCACTAGAACTGACATTACACTAAATACAACTAGGAGGAACTGCAATATCTGCTTTAAATAGGATGTTGGATAAAGACACAACGTGGTTTTAAGATTCTTTGTGACCTAGTGTGTTTGTTGTTTTTTTTTTACTCTGCAGTACTTACTTGCATGCAATCCACAATATGACTGGTCAATAACTGGACCAACAGAAAAGAAAACCTAAAAATCTCATTATATCGGATGTTTGCCTTTAGGTTACATATTTATTTTCACACGCACTCAGACAATCTGTTCATTTAAAAAAAAAAAAACCTCGTTTGGCTTGCGGATGTACATTTGTACAAGTGCACCATATTTCTGTGGCCAAGATCATTGAAATATAAACCCTGTGGATTAACCAATTAAAGTTTTGGTCTACCATTTGGTAGAGGTTAATTTGCAGTGACTTGCAGAGAATTTCTCTAAAGAATTGTGGAAATAAACCTGCCTGAGCCATCTCCCCCAACTGGTTTGGATATGTAAAACAAACTGTTTAAAATTAAAACCATTTTACTGTTGTTATATTATTGATAATGTCTTCTTTTTAACATCTCAACCATTTGCTAAAATACATTCATTCTGTTTATTCTCGTCAAAAACAAATGGAAAAACACAGAGGAACATTTTTCTCTGGCCTTTTTGTTAGCGTCAATGTTAAAGGGTTAATATGTGATTTCTTAGCCTCACGATGCTAAAGCGAGACTGAGGATGGTTAAAATATAAGAGTTAGTACAATATTAAATAACATACTAGCTGCAAGTATCACAGTCCCCCTTTGATTTAATAAATGTTTCTGTTTTGTGAAATTGCTATTATTAGGCCAATAGGTACATGACATACGATAATGTGCTGTTATAAAGTGACAAACCAGTAAATAGTATGAGGGCAAAATGATTTTTCACGCAATGTCTACTTAATGTAGCAAAAGATTTTCCTAAGCAGAAAGAACCCTCTCAGCCATAGTTCAGTTCTTCGGTATCTTTACTTAATATTGCAGTTTGTCATAAAGTTGTTCTTAAAACTTGAAATAAAACTGGTAATATAGAGGTTAAGACTTACAGATACAAGTACCACCCAGACTGAGGAACGGCTCAACTTTCTATTTTCTGCTTCTGACAAATGCATCTGTTGAGGTGCAGCTATGCGTGACTCAGGAATGATTATTCACCTTAATGAGCAAGGACCCAAAGCAGACCCTCACAGCAGAGACTTTACAAGACAAAATGGCATGATAACAATGATGCCCATCACAGGTGGTCCACATAAAATAAAATAAAAAATTAGAGGCTGGCATTAGGTCAATTCAAAAGCCTGTTTCATAAGATGAATAATGCATCACTAAAGAACATGATAAGATCAGATCCCTCTTAACTCGACATTCCAGGAGACTTTGGTTTATGTTTAGGAGTAAAGGTGATATCGCTGCCCCCCCCCCCCCCAACATGTATAGATGCTGGAGCAGGTGTAGGGGTGTCAGGTTGGGAGGTCTTCTTAACTTTCATACCACCATTATTTGGAGAAGAGACTGGGATGGATCTCAACATGTCTATTTCCCTTAACTCTTACAGGCCTGCCAGACTGATGTTATTTTTTTTCTTTTTGCTGAAAACATTTTTTGTTTGTGTGTTTTGGGATCACATCATGGCTGTAATACTACACACTATAGCTGGTTTAATTATGCGTAACTTGCTAATATGTCAACTGGTCAAGAAAAAAGTTACTGGTATTCATGGAAGGTGAAATGAGTAATTGAGTGTTGGAAAAATATGAAAATTTGACTATTGTCAGGGTTCATAAAGCAATGATGAAATATGAAAACATCATCAATGAATCAAAATAAAAAACTTTAGTAGACATACCTAATTAGCAAATAAGAATACTGATAATTAAAAGTTGTTTTTTTTTTAATGTTGTTTCCAAACAGTGTGCTCCTTCAGTTTCTTAATGTGTACAATTCTGAACATTTGTGAAAATCTTTAAGAGGAAGAACAACAGTTGGGGCACACTGCAGCTCAGATGGTTTATTAATTCAAGGAACTTGTCCCTCATCTAACACGAATATACTGAACGTTGGACAGAAATTTACCCATTTCTATGAGGAGAAAGAACAATTGAATCTTAAATAAAACTATAAAACAGGATGAAATGCTCAGCAAACATGCACACATGCCCCAAATTCAACACAGATGTAGCGTCATAGCCGAGTAATACGTACACTTATTTGCCCTTTTCCATTTTCTAAGATCACTTCACTGTTCAGGATTATACTGTACCATCATAATCTCTACTGCCTAAGTCATCTTTCAGGAATCCACAGTGACTAACTCTGGAGAAGAGACTGAGAACAATGTGATGTGAAACCCACATGCATTTGACCCTATCTGACTGGACTCTGACTCACTGATCATATCGGACAAATAAATTTAAACAAGTCTGGAGTCTGTTCGGCACAGCAATGCTATTAGCTATGCCAATGCAAGTCTGCTAACACAGTCAAGAACATATTGATGTTTAAGGGGTTATATTTTCCTTTTTCACCATCTTAGATAAGCTTGTTAACAGCACAGCTGAAGCCAACAGAAATCACATTAGGTCTGCAGGGTCTTAGTCACGCAGTTGGGAGCTTTGGATATCTGTGTAAAAGTTTCACCAAAACACTCAAACTCATCCATCGCCTGCTGAAAGGCTGTTTGAAGCGAAGTGTGCCTCAATCAATATATTGACTAACACTACTGCACCTGTAGGCATGACAAACCTGCTAAGAATATATTCAAAGATTAAAGGCTGTAACAAATTATTAATGAAAATGACCAAAATTTGGCTGCTGTATTCTGATCAATGTCTTGTTAAATATGATGTAATGTTGCTCCAATTTGTTGTTGGTTGTTTTTTTTGTTTTTTGTTTTGTCAGTCATGAGAATACAACAAAGATAGCTCATTACACTGCACTCATCACACACATCTTCACTGAGGGGAACCTGTGCAGTGACCCCAGCACTACTTTTTCTTTACAATCCCATCCACCCCTTCCCCCTACAGTCCATCTGCAAACAAATCTCTCCCCCCCTTAATATCATCCTACTTTAAAGAGTTACATCCCTGTAATCAGCCTTCCTGAGAGAAACTGGAAAAATGAATGCATTGTCCATGTAACCATTCAGACTAATGTTTCCTCTTTCAAAACCAAAGATAGAGCAGAAATTGAACTACTGCAACAAGCATGCTGGTTTATCTAGTCTTTAGTCTTGCAGCTTGCCAAATGGTTTGCAGCTTTTTTTGGTGTTTCTTTGCTTTCTTTTGCCAAATGATTTACAAAGGTTTGATAAAAGATTTTCTTTTCAGAACCAGTTTCATGCACTCAAAACTTACAATGTTCATTGTCATAAAAGAAGGAATTAAAGGGTTGACTGCAGTCAACAATAGCTACACAACTCTCAGAAAAGGGAAACCCCCCAACACATCACAACATTTATAGGAAGATGTCTTGCAGTTCAAACACGATGCAAAGCTCTAACTTGTTTGTTTATTGAGAGGAAACTGATTTTCAATCCAACAAAATGAGAAATACACGGAAACAATTATGTGAGGAGGGACAAAATTGGCTTCGTAAAAGACTTTGGTATGTCTGCATATCACTTTAGTATTATGTAAAATGCATTTTTTATATTCTGTTGGAAGGATACAACTTTTTTTTTTAAACCAAACCCTTCCTTTGAATGTTTAAACTGGGTTAACAAGAATATTAAAGCGTGTAAAAGTTCAACAACTGCTCTTAATAATTTCTAGTTTCATGGTTATTCCTCCAACTCCCTCCTAACATCTTTAACATCTGTCCATCACACTGCAGTGTGAGGCTTTTCTCTGTAGACAGTGGCTTGAAAGGATCAACATGGTTCTTTCAGCCTTCTGTTGTTGTCCTGCAGCAAGACTGTGACCTCTGACCCACAGGGGAAAATGCAAGTGAACACATGTGCCAGTAAGACATTATTAGCAATATAAGTGCTTCCTTGTCTCAAATATTTATTCACAAACTAACAGACACACAACCAGACAGTCAGCAGAGAACTGGAAGCTATGCAGCAACTGTGTCAATTTGAGATCGACCCATAGTTCAACATCGTGGGATGAGTCTCATAAAGCTGAAAGATGTTTATAGGAAAATGTGGATTTCACAACTGACATCAATCTGTCCTCCCAGATTTGCTGATGAGAAAACAGCAGCTGGGGATTTGGTGACCAAGCTGTGAATCATCATATTTTTAACATCTCAACTTTCACCTACTCTGACCACAGAGAAACTGGTCATGCAAAGTACAATACAGTACAATAAGAGCGACAGAAGCAGCTGGCGCAAAAAAACTCCTTTACAACACCAATTTGCTGCTAGTGAGTATTACTCAACTTTCATATTTAATGGTTCTTTTAAAGGATATTGCAAGGACTGAATCCAAATCTGAAAAAAAGATAAACAAATGAAAGGGAATTTCTCAATACCTTGGTGAAAGTGGATGTTGGGCAGCAAAAGGAAACAAAATGCTTTTCGCTGTAAGGACAATGGTAACCTTATCCTCACAACATATGCATCTTTAACGGCCCCTCTGATCACCACCTGCCTCACTGATCAATAAGTGAAAGTCCATTTTCAGGCATAGTTGGGGTAATGATTGTGTCTAAGGCCTGAAGTGTAAAGGGACACCACCCCTACACAATATCTTCTGTCTTATGTTTTATCTGATTTTTGTCTTTAAACTTATCCTTTCATCCATCTATTGATCTGTCAATGTCAGTGTCTGACTTTCCTCCTCTAACTGAGTGATTTCTTTGTCTGTGTTCTTTTCTGGATTTTTTTTCTTGAACATGTGAGTCTGTTGGCAATATAAACATCCAAATGTCCATCCTTTCTCTCTTCACCTTTCTTTAAGCCAGAGTAGCTTGACTGCGATGTATTACTCTACCATGAAGTCATATCGGTCTGTGCAGACCTTCTACATACAGAATTTCAATAAAATCCCTGTCATTTAAAAAAAAAAAGATTTAGATATATATTTGCAGATTGACAGCGACGGGCCTCACCAGTATCCCTCATGGGTTTAATTTATCTCTACTGATGTAAATAAAATGACATCTCTGGTACCTGGGAATATTGGTAAAATTGTGCCTGAAGGAATGAAGCTGCAGATATTCTGTGTAATCTCTAATGTAATATCTGCACTTTTATAATATTCACTTTTATATGAACCAACATACTTTTGCTGTGTTATCAGTGGAGAGTACTGCTTTGCAAAAACAACATCTTTCTTTTTTTTTTTTTTTTTTTTGTCATTTTAAAAAGTGTTAAGATTGCCTTTAATATATGTGCTAATCTGGAAACTTTAAAAGTCATTGACCAAATTTCCATATATCATGACTTTCTAATGATAATCTATTACTTTCGGCTGGAGTGGGCTTGGGGTTTGTGCTTTGTCTGCATGATATATGATGAATGATTAGGTTTTTATTTTTAATTTTATTAGGTTATATGCTTAAGTGCATGAAGGCTTGTTTTCAATAGGATGTTGAAGTGCTACTGATATTTAATCACCGTTGTTGTGTAAAGCACTTTGTACTGCTCATTGATATGAAAAGTGTTGAAAAAATAAATTTGATTTGATATTCATTAGCAAACTCATCACTGTTTGCTAGACTCTCAGGTTCAGTGGCCTTCCTTACATACTTATTTCAACGTTCATTGTTCGCTCTCATCTATAAGACACTCCAAGGTCATTCACCTCCATATCTAACACAGCTTCTGCACCCAGTATCAGAAGCCAGGTACAGCACACAGTCTTCCCATTGTATCATGCTAATCCTTAAAACCAAAACTCTCTTAGGTTAAATATATATTTTTCACTTATTTCATGAAGTGACTAGAGCTTGTTGCTAAAATCTTTGAAAATGTAGAAAATTTTAGTTATGTCTGTAATTTTTTTAATACAATTTCGTACCCTTTTTAAAATCGCTTAGATGGTTTAATGAAATTTATGTGCATTATTGTTGTATATGCATAATGTTTTGTTTAATGTTTTACTGTTCTACAAGTGCTTTCTGGCACTTGCCATTCTATGGTTGTGAACATTTGTTCTTAATGTTTTGCCTGGTAAAATAAAGGCCAAATTAAATCGAGCAAATATGGGGCAAAATCAAACATGTTTAAATTGACATGTTGGTCACCTATAGGCTTCATGCAGCTGTCAGAGGGTGGTATTATGTTGCTGCTAGCTGTCATTTAGCAAATTTGGTTGTCTAAACTCGAAACAATAAGATTCATCAAATCAGAGAAGCAGTTGCAATGAAAAGTCAAATATCAGCTCTGCCTTGTTGTCCATACATACATCTCTGGTCTTTTTGTCTTTACTGTTGTTACCTGTGCTTTATATTTATTCATTTTCAACAGTTTAGGAACGTTTCCTATTTTCTCACCATGTGCATGAACAAACAGGTTATATAAAATTGTTGTATTTTACCAATAACACAAATACTTTCTAAAAACAGTGCTAAAATGCTAACCTGGAGGTCATTTCTTTCATTTCAAAATGCTATTTCAAATTAAAAGTTGTGTAGACACAGCCTGAGGTCAAGCAATTCAACCCAAAACAGTTGGAGAAAATGACAAAGGATGGAAGGGACTGTGATAAAGCATGGGTGACATGTTCGAGGAATAATTACAACAATTACATAGTGCGATTGTTTAAAGATAAAAGAGCAGATTTCTTTAATAAATGCAAACAAAAGCCTCCACCTCGCTAGTAATTTCCTGTTCCCTTCTGCTTTTCATTGTGCTTTTCTGAAATAATTTCAGTATCAGTTCCAAGTACAGCTGCCATTGGTTGATTGATTAAACTGCATCTGTGTCAACTCCTTTCATGCACACATACACACAGAGACATGGATACACACATATTTAATCAAAAGAGAAACCCACAATGATTTATTCATCTCTGCAGCCCCCATTCCCATCAGACCCTGTACACCTCCCCCACATACAGATCATGCGATCTTCACAAGCAATTGCTGGTGTCAAGTGAAAGCAATGCTGAGTGTGTGTTTTATAACAAGTAATACAGCAAACAAGTTCAGAGTCAAACAAGACTCACTGCAATCATAATTCTGCAAACCAAAACCACAAAAAGGGCAAAAATCAAGATATTTTCATGTGACCTCAAGAATTTGTCCGCCAACTGTTTTTAAAGTTCAAATGCAGAATCAGCACCTGCTCTTCTAACACCACTAAACTGTACGTTTTCACTGCAAGTCTGTCGGATTTAAGGTGCGTTTTTCTTCCTGACTCTGCAGATTGTGCCTGCACTTGCACTGAGCACGTGGTCCGCAAAGCAATATTCCTGAAAGCTCTCGGCCAGGCAGCACTGCTTCCAACTGAGCTATTGTCCAAGCCTGGGCTGCACTGTGGAGGAATGGAAGAATGCTAAATAGGCAAAGAATAAGTGGGAGGTAAAAAAAAAAAAAAAAAAAAAAAAAGGCATTAATCGCATGTGTGTGCGTGTGTTTGTGTGTGTTTGTGTGTGAATGTTGTAAAGTCCATGCACCCTTTGCTCTTTCTGATTTCTCATATAAATAAGCATTGCAACAGTTCTTACATTTATAAGACTTTCACTTGAATAGCGTCTGGGAGATTTAGTAGGACAGTTATTGTGGGAGAAGAGGAGAAGGAGAAAGAAAAGTAAGCAAGAAAAAAAAACTTGAATTGAATTAATGGCAAGAAAAAGGGGGGATGGTTCATTCAAAACTCTTGAGCTGGGGTGAAAAGGTAGCTTTTATCTGGCTGTTGTCATGTAAATTACACAAATTCTTCTTTGTGTTATGAATGTATGAAGCAGTTTTACTAGGCTGCATTTAAATACAGTTTTCTCTTTTTATAAAAGATAAAAAAGGAGGACAGGAACTGAAGATGGCTGGTGTATCAATGCCTGTGAAAACATTAGGGAAAAACCAGCTTATGATTGGTTAAGTTGCCAAAATGTGTACTTTTAAGAAGTCAAATTATTTTTTATGGAAACACAAAGATTAGTAACAGGTGACAATGTTTAATAATGTTGTTCTCTGGGCAGCAAAAGTGGGTACATCTCAATTTTTATGAATGTGATAAAAAAAAAAAAAAATTATTATTATTATTATTATTATTATTATTATTATTATTATTATTAATGATATAATAATAATAATAATAATAACTCACTCTTAGTCCTGTAGAGTAAATGTCCATGTTCCAGGGAAAAATAATAAATGAACCTAGTTATTTTTAGAATTTTATGAGGTAAAGACTCTACTTTTGTTGTAAAAATAAACCATTTCAAAAATAACTTTTTATATAAATAACAGCTTTATAAAGAAAAGTTAGTAATAAAGTTGTAGCTGTTCTGTCTTCAGTGTGACTATTCCAAAAAACTGTTTAGCTAACATAAGAGCAGTCTGTTATTGCAGTCCTGACATTTACTGGCTGCTTTAAAGCAGTAAACCTGTCAGTCACTCATGTCTCCCTCTGTATGACAGTTGCTTGTGCATGATGGTGCTTTGACAGTAGAAGAAGAATTAAGGGGGTTATTCTTTGTATAACCTGCTTGTAGTTACAGAAAAGTAATCAGTATTAAAACAGCCTTTATAAGTGTTGGTGAAATGTAAAAGTAGCATCCTCCTTTACAAAAGGATCCTACAGTTGTATCTGTTTCAGCATGTTTGATGAAAAGATTCTGGTCTCTTGTGATTGACTTCTTTTGCTTCTTTTAAAATCAAACAGAAATAACTTCTCTGATACAGTCTTGTTCATACAAGCAGTTCATGCAGGTGACTGTTCAGTGAGAGGATTTGTTCAGCCTCAGAAGTCTCTGTTTTAGATTCTTACTCAGCCGGTTACACCAAACTCCAGACAAGACATCTACAACCATACTGGCTGCCCAAAGCCAACCTAGCAGTGAGACAGAGCATTCCTTTCTACAAGGGCACCAAAGCAAGTTCACACGTAAACATGAACCTCACTGCAACCAGAGACTTTTACAAATTCCCTATGAGAGCAATGCACCCCAGTCGATTATAAATCAGCAGCCAGACAGAAGGATAAGTAAGTCAAACAATGTTATTTATGATGAGTGGCGATGCTCCAAATGAATAAAGGTAAAATGAAGACTCAAACATGTTCATTTGTCTAAGAAGAGCTGTTCAGAAAAAGGATACCGGCTTTACATTTCTAACCCTATTCCAAAAGTAGGCAACTTGGTCAAGTTAAGACATAGTGCAAAAGAGGTTACCAGAGCTGGTCAGAGATCTTTCAGCAAGAAACAATAATAGATTATTTGTGGCTTGCATTGCAGCAGCAACAGATATGCCACCCCACCCCCCTCCTTTTTTTCCCCAAAGCACTTCAAAAGAGGCTAAAATCTTGAGCGCCAGATATTAACTGAAAGAAAAACATGAGAAAAGCTACAAGCTGTACAGTAGTGTTGATAACAGAATGATTTATATTCAGAGACACAGAGAAATCTTGGTGTTCTTTCTGAGACTGATCACATTGTTCAACATATGTAGATGTAGGATGAATGCTGACACTATAGTGTGTCCATGTTGTAAGTATTGTATCCATGGCACTGTTGGGCATGAGTACAGCTTCATAGAACCAATACGTCTGTTGTACTCATAATACTCTTGTTAGGCAGCAAAATGGTTTCGAAAATGCCCAAGGAAATCCTTAAGAGTTTGTGTTTCACCTACACAGCCTCTGACCATGCATTGAAGCACATTATCCACTACAACATATAGTTTTTAAAATGCTAAAATAAAATGTTATAATGTTGGGACACTTTGTGTTTTTCTGCGGGGCAGAAAAAAGCAGTAGCTGAATTCAGAGACAATATAAGTGCAAGGATTAAGCTCAGGGGCTCCCTGTCCTCACTGGCCAGTGAACTATATGCAGAAGCACTTCTCATGGCATTATAAATAGTTGACTAACACACAATGAAGACTCAAATACACTTTCAACTTATCCTCTGACATCACCAGCAACAGAAGCCCCTCTTGACAAGAGGCTTCTGCTTCCTGACAACCATGACAGAAAATGTTTAAGAGTTTAGAGAAGTCCAGAATGCTAGATGGAGGCTCTTCTCCTGAGACTGGCACACTTTTGCTTCGAGACATGACACTAGTGATGATCCCTTACAGTCAATATGAGACCAGTGTGTTACATGGGTCCATTTTTACCTCCACCTTCCTTGTCATATAATAACGGAGCTGTAAAGTCTGTGGCAGCCAAAGGCTGGAATTGTAGATATACTGTAAAACCCAAAAAAAAAGACACTGAAAGATATTGTTAGGGAGACTTTTGAAAGAGTATACTCATCGTCTCCATTGCTTTCGGAACCAGCAGGTTTTCTGTGCCTTCTGGTAACCAGAGTCATAAAACCTCTTTAGGATGACAGAATGACTAAGCCCATCTGTATTAGCCTTCATACATTACAGGTTGTGTGATCCTATCATGAGTAAGCTCAGGACACTGAATCAAAGAGGGAATATCATTTTCACCTCTGATCAAGTGACAAAAGACCCACAATGAGCATAAAGCAGGGTGGCTACAGGCAGCAGTAACCCAAACTCTCACAAGACAAGAAGAAAATGAGTCAAGATATTATCAATCAGTTTTGGGGAGATTATTTCAAAGCAACATTTTAGTAGAATAAACAAGCAGAATACTGATGAGTTTGTTAGGAAGCAGATTAACTACAGTAACACTACTGTAAAACCTGATGAAAATGGAATATGTGCCGTGTTGCTGCCTGAATGAGTCATCTCTAATCTAATAATTAAAATCATCTAAAAAAGTTCATAATTTCCCCCGAGTGGTTGGAGGATAGATGTTAAACCATGAGTTCAGAAGGGATATGTATTGTACTCTAAGGTGTCATATTCAACTAAATTCAGAATCCCAGCCCACATAGTTTTACATTTCTTAAAGTCAGTTATGTTTCACAAATTAGATTTCCAGGAAGATTATGTCAAAAATCATGATCATATTTACTCATCTTTAGGACATTTTTATTGAATCTATTGCTTTTCAGTGAGTTTTGGCCCGTTGTGTGTCAGGTAAAGAGAAAAAAAAACACTGCATCCCACCAGCCTCGAACCAAATGGTAGAAATCATAGTCCTTCATTTTATAACTATGAGATAACTAAGGTAAAACTTTTTTCAGATAATTATCTGGTCAGGTCTGGTTTCACAAAATCAGCAACGATTCGTAGGCAGTTATGTGAAGTGTGTACAGTGTGTGTTAAAAGGTAAAATGACAGAGTTGTTTAATAGATGTGGACATTGTTTGTGCAGTTTGGTTAAATAAGCCCGAAATTTCAAAGAGGTCCTTCTTACTTTGACCTTCTAGCACAGCATGTATGTGCCTGTTTAAAAGTCTATTGGGCACTACATGTGCATAAATGCTTATTCTTGTAATAAATCCATAAAAAAAAAAAATCTGTAAATCTGGCTCAGAGTTCCAAATAGCGAAGAGATTTGTGACGTCGCTATTTAGTATTTCTAAGACTCAGTGCCATGAAAATCTACTAATGAGACTCAGATTAGAGATGAACTCATCATAAGTAATCGGACCATAAAAGTTGGTGTCACAGCATACTGGCAGCAGCATTATTCATGCCACTCTCTTCCTGTAGGTGCATCATCATTTTCACCCATCAGTTTAGACATTTATTGACCGTCTACTGGCACTAACATCACTGGTGCACAATTTCTCTGTAGTCTTCCCTCTTGTTTACTGCAGCCAATGACAGTGAGCAATAGAGCTGCTAAATAAACACAGAGGATAGCAGAGAGGTAGCATGACTGTGTCTGATGTCATTCCTCTGGTCTTACCAGGCGTCAGGATGACTCCAGCACGAGTAAACTGAGAAACCAACAGTTAAATATGGCGCTCCTAATCAGGAGCTTGTGCTAAATTAAAAAATACTTATTTTCACATATACATTACATTTGTTATGTTACAATTTAAGCAACAATTCATTTAAGCTGCAACTAAATAAAGAAATAAAAGGCTACTAATATAAAACACATTTGTCAGAACAATCCTACCAAACAAGCACCAAACAAATGCAGCATAAAGCTTAAATGTACTATTTTCTTGCATATATACTTTTGATACTTCAAGTACCTTTTTCAGACTAACTCTGTACATCTAAGTAACATTTTTAATGCAGGCTTTAAAAATGATCATTTATATTACAGATAAAGTCTCAACCACCAAATCAAATGAGTATGTCTGTATCCGTTTTAGCAATTAACTTCAGGAAAGATGCTTCTTATTTACAACATTTCCTGAAATAAACATTTCCAAAGATTTACAAGATTTTTTTGTTTTAGTGAACTCATGATTTCTGAAGGACAAGAAAAGGGATTATAGGTCTTTCACTCACACTGAAAGATGCATCAAAACAGCTGCTGGCAAACTGCTGATTGGAGAGCAAACATAGTCAAGCAAACACACATGCACAACTCATCTATGACCACATACAAACAAGTGAACACACTGAAGAGCTTTTTGGTATCACATCTCGTGTGGCAGCGACAGACAGAACGGGATCATCAGACTTCCAAAACGTTTCAGAGATCAAACCCTGCCTGCTGATTCCACAGACCTCATCCATTCTCTGTTTACAATAAATCACCATCCATTAACTCAGAGTTCAGGCTGCACTCACTGCACATGCTGCTCATAAATGTGCACTAACTCCTGCAGTTATGAGTTAAACGGTGATTTAGCAAATCAAGTAATGGTGCAGCAAAGAAATGCTGAGTCTAGATCTCAAAAACTACAACAAAAACTAATTTTGAGATTACAAATTGTAGTATGTCAAGCTTCTTGCAATGGGAGGCAGATGAAGATACAAGAAACAATACATTTGAACTCTAAGTCAAAAACACAAGGGTCACACAGGACAAGCTCAGTCCCACATTGATCCACTTACCAGCTCTGAGGTTCTGGAGTAAGCTGTTGGTGAAGTGCAAGAGAGAAACCAAAAAAAGTACCACGGTCTCCTAACTTATGCAGTGTGTGAGTAGTATCCAGGTTAAAGCACCACACTCGACTTAAAAGGGACAACAGACCCCAGATGAAGAGATTCCAACGATGAGAGGAGGAAGATGAGAGGGAAACACTGTTCCCATGTCCCATCAGGGCTGCCATAGCAGGGTGCAGGTCCTGCTGCAGAGCAAGTTCAGTTCAAGAAGAACACAGGGGAGATTACCTCTGTGGCTCCCAGAAAGCTAGAAGAAAATAAAGCGCAAATCCTGTGTAAGTCTCCTCTCCTTTCCTCTCTTCTGTGGATGCCACCCTTGTTTCCAGCCTTCTTTCCGCCTCGCTCTGCCCTGCTGGCTCTCAACTCCGTATGCTGCTGTCAGTCTGAAGAGCGCGCTGTGAAAATGCGGCTGCTACTACTATGTGAATGTGTGTGTGTGCAAGTGTGCTTCTCTCAATGCATGTGTGCCTCCCCCTCCTCCATACTCAGAGAGACAGAGGACAAGTGCCTTGAATAGCCCGCTCACTCCTCCCCTCTCTCTTTCAGGCCCACCCTCCCCTCCTAACCTCCCTCCCTCCCCTCTCTCAGCTGACATCAACACTCAAGGGACTTGTGCCAAAATACCAGGCAAGGTTGTCAGGATACTTGGAGGCTATTGAACAGAGCAAGAGAGGGCGAAAAGACAGCAGACTGTTTCATCTGCTGAGTTCACACGCTCCAGATCTCCTCCTTCTGCGGCCACTTACTGCTGCAGGTGCTTGGACATCTGATGGTCCCAAAGAGAAAACCTGAGACGCTAAAAACCCAGCTTGGAAGAGAAACAAGCTTTCTTTCTTTCTTTCTTTCTTTCTTTCTTTACTGAACTTGAAAGTCCTGACATCTCACTTCGGATGGCAGTGATCTGGAAAGAATCTGGGACACAAAAGGGACTGAAATGTGCACAGTGACCCAGGAAACTTTATTACTGACCTTTAGCTCTGCTGAAAAGCTAGACTGGGAGAATGTGTGCAGTATGACAGAGAAATGCTAATAGAAATAAGATAACAAAATGCCAAAGCATACTATAAAGCATGTATACTTTTACCACAATATGATGAGCTTCTGCAAAATATACTTCTATGAAATTTCCAGCAATAAAACAATACAAAGCTTTTTTGACTTATTCATTTTCTGCATTTTCACAAATCAGCACGCCCTTTCTTTTTTTTTTTCTTCGTTTTGCTTATTTTGTTTTGTTTGGGTTTTTTTAAACTTAGACATTTTACTCCGTTGCTGGACAGTTATAAGTTTGGTTGTTAGGTTATAAAAGCTGTTGAAAAGGAAATGAAGAGAGCTAGAAAACTCAGAGCTCGGTCCGCACAATAAGTTAGACCAAAGCAGCGAGAAAGGGAACACTCGAGAGAAGTGGGCACAGAACCATGAGCCACTGAGAGAAAAGTGACGGGAAAGGAAGCCAGAACCTTGGTTTCTGTGTGCAGCTGTCAGTGTGTCACCGCAACTGCTCTATGCAATAAAGTTCACACAAACAGTTGTAGACCAATTACATTAACAGGTGAAATACTAAGACAATGTGTCAGGGCCCCAGCTTGCCGCCATTAAAGACTAAATGTCTCCATTTTTAGTGGGTTACAGTTATTTTGGTTACCAAAAGGGAAGATTTTATTTATCCAGTTAGGAAAATGAAAGATATTCAGGTCAGTGTTGTGAATAATATTTTGTTGTGTGCAGTTGAAAGTTAGCAATTAATCACTAAACTTCTTAACATAAAAGGATACTTGACTTGATAGGTGATCACCACATTGATTTATTCTGTCTTACGGAAACCTGGTTACAGCAAGAGGATTATGTTAGTATTAATGAAGCTACGCCAGCTAACTATTTAAACTTTCCCATACCTAGACTACAGGCAGAGGAGGAGGTGTTGCAACTATTTTTCAGTCAGAATTTTTAATTAATCCTAAGCACAAAACTAACTATAAATCATTTGAATTCCTGACATTAAATTTATCTCATCCAAAATGGAATTCAGAGAAACCACTCCTTTTAGCATTAGTGTATCGCCCACCTGGACCTTACTCCCAGTTTCTGACCGAATTCTCTGATCTCGTCTGAGTTAGTGCTGACTACTGATAAAGTCATTGTACGAGGTGATTTTAATATTCATGTTGACGATGAAAATGATAGTTTAAACATTTCCTTTAGATCTATTCTAAACTCAATTGGGTTTTCACAAAATGTTAATGGTGCCACTCACTCTCATGGTCATACTCTTGATCTTGTTCTAACATATTGTATTGAGACTAATAAGCTCAAAGTATTTCCTCAAAACCCTGTCTTGTCTGATCACTTCTTATTAACCTTTGAATTCACTTTATTTGATTACTCACTGACCAAAAATAAATTCTACTATAGTAGATGTTTATCAGACAATAATATTACAAAATTTAAACAATCAATTGAATCAATTTTTTCATATCTACCATGTGTTAGCATGACTGAGAGTCCCCCTTTAAGCTTTTCTCCTGCTCAGACTGATCAACATGCTGATACTATAATAGCTTCAATGCGTACAACCTTGGATAATGTTGCCCCCCTAAAGAAGAAGAAATTAGGTAAGATTATGAAGGCTCCCTGGTTTAATTCCCAGCTTCGAGCTCTAAAACAGTCTTCAAGGCATTTGGAAAACAAATGGCGATCATCAGGATTAGAGGAGTTTCGCTTAACCTGGAAAGAAAGTTTAATTGTATACAAAAAAGCCTTACGTACAGCAAGAACAGCTTATCATTCATCATTGATAGGGGAAAACACAAACAACCCTCAGTTTCTTTTCAGCACTGTAGCTAGGCTTACTAGGAGCCGGAGCGCTGTTGATCGATGTGTTCCTTTCTCACTTAGCTGTGATGATTTCATGTATTTTTTTCAGGAATAAAATTGATACTATGAGAGATCAAATTCACAATACTGTTCCTTCTACCTATAATGTTGAGCCTGTTGTGGTCTCCGAAGCATCCTTAGAACCAGGATCTGACTTGTGTCTAAACAGTTTCTGTCCTGTCCAACCCTCTGAATTAACTGAAATAATAGCTTCATCTAAACCATCCACCTGTATCGTAGATCCTCTCCCAACAAGCTTATTTAAGGACATTTTCCCTTTAATTAATACATCACTACTAAATCTTATCAATATGTCTTTAGTGACAGGATATGTACCACAATCATTTAAAACTGCTGTCATCAAGCCTTTACTTCAGGGGTGTCCAAAGTCGGTCCTCGAGGGCCGCTGTCCTGCAGGTTTCCCATGTATTCCTGTTCCAACACATCTACCTTCCACTAAATGGATCAAACAGCCAATGACGTGCACAACTGATTAAGCTCTACTACTAATTAATTTGAACCAGGTGTGTCTGAGCAGGGATACATAGAAAACCTGCAGGATTCTGGCCCTCGAGGACCGGAGCTGGACACCTCTGCTTTACTTAAAAAGAAATCTCTGGATCCAGAGGTGATAGCAAATTATTGACCTATATCTAATCTATATCCAAAATTCTGGAGAAAATAGTTTCAGCTCAGCTACATGCCCACCTAAGCAGAAATAATTTATTCAAAGAGTTTCAGTCAGGATTTAGAGCTCATCATAGCACTGAGACAGCATTGGTGAAAGTTACTAATGACCTTCTTATGGCCTCAGACAAAGAATTTCTGTCCGTACTTATCTTACTTGATCTTAGCGCTGCATTTGATACAGTCGATCATAACATTCTGTTACAAAGACTAGAACAGGTGATTGGAATTACAGGTACAGCGTTAAGCTGGTTTAAATCATATTTATCTGATAGACTTCAGTTTGATATTTGTATATGACAAGTCCTCCTCACAAACTACAGTAAGTCGTGGAGTTCCTCAAGGTTCTGTACTTGGACCAGTACTCTTTAAACTATATATGCTCCCTTCAGGCAAAATTATTAGACAGCATAGAATAAACGTTCATTGTTATGCAGATGATACTCAAATATACTTATCCTTTAAACCAGATGAAACAAATCAGCCGAATGGGCTACAAAATTGTCTCATAGACATAAAGACTTGGATGTCTAGAAATTTTCTCCTCTTAAACTTAGATAAGACTGAAGTAATTCTCGTTGGATCTGAAAAACTCAGAGCTAAATTTTCCAGTTTTGTAATGAACCTGGATGGCATTACTTTAGCTTCCAGTGCTACAGTGAGAAACCTTGGAGTAATATTTGACTCGGACCTGTCCTTTGGCCCACATATTAAGCAGGTTACTAAAACAGCCTTCTTTCATTTACGTAATATAGCCAAAATGAGGGACATTCTGTCTCAGAGTGATGCAAAAAAACTGGTTCACGCTTTTGTTACTTCGAGACTAGATTACTGTAACTCTCTATTACTGGGCTGTCCTAAATATGCCCTGAAAAGCCTTCAGCTGATCCAGAATTCTGCAGCCAGAGTCCTGACCAGAACCAGCAGGAGAGAACCCATTTCTCCAGTTTTAGCCTCTCTTCATTGGCTGCCTGTTGAATCTAGAATAGAATTTAAAATCCTTCTCCTTACATATAAAGCCCTCCACAGCCAGGCACCACTATATGTCAAAGACCTCATAGTTCCTTATATACCAACCAGAGTACTTCGTTCGCAGACTGCAGGCTTACTTGTGGTTCCTAGAGTCTCAAAGAGCCAAGCGGGAGGCAGAGCCTTTGGTTATCAGGCCCCTCTCTTATGGAATAAGCTCCCAGTTAGTGTTAGGGAAGCAGACACCCTCCCCACCTTTAAGACTAGGCTGAAGACTTATCTTTTTTTTTAAGTCCTATAGCTAGGGATGGTTAGCATCCCTTAGTTATACTGCTATAGGTTTAGACTGCTGAGGGACTTTTCCTGATACACTGAGCTTCTTTCTTTTTCTCTTTATCTCTCTCTTTTACGCCCCCCCCCCCCCCCCCCCCCCAATAACATTTACATTTTGAAAAGCCTTATTTTTGTTTTTTGGGGTTTTTTTTTGTTGTTGATGTTATTGTTTGTTGCCCAGTGACACTTTATTTTTTATTCTTTGCCTCCTTCGGTCATATTTTTGTGTTCAATAACCCTGGCAAATTATCTACATCTGGTTTACTAATAACACCCTGTAACAGTACCTGTACACAACATCATATTGACATGAATATAATTTCATTTTAAAATACTTTTTATTTTACAAAAATCAAAAAGCAAAGAAACTTCAGTTGGCCGAAATCAGTTTATAAATACATTTTCTGTTTAAAAGAGACAAGTTAGGAGCCTCTGAAAACTTGCAGATTAAGAAGGATTAAAAGTAGTTTAAGATTAGTGTCTCTAGCTACCATCATCAGCACACCAGCTTCCATCAGGGGTAAATTCTCCTCACATGGACTGGTGAAGAAAAAGCTTTTGGTCTGCCCCCTACTGCCTTAATGGTGTATTAAGAAATGCTTTCACTTCAGTGTGTCATTAGGTGTCATTTGACCATTTTAGTTTAGTTTACATGAAACATTTTCTTAACACAAACTACGTGTATGTACTCAAACAATTAGCTGGCAGTTTATTGGCCATAGACGGGTGAGAAAGTTTTACAACCTTGTTTCAAAGAAACTGTGTTAGTCCAAAAAGTACAAAGAAAATATATGAAATCTCGAATCTCAGAAATGCCTTTTTATTGGAACTAAATTCAAACAGAGAGTTTTGTTCCATCAACACATTTCAACCCAGCTCAGATGCAATATGCTCTGCATTGTGTTGCGTCTCATGATTTTTAAAAACAATCTCTCCAACATATATATATATATATATATATATATATATATATATATATATATATATATATATATATATATATATATATATATTTGCAGTAGTTTTTTAAAGTGAAATATGTTCCTATTCTTGCTTAGTATAAGATTTACGGCTCAACAGTTTCAAATTCTTAAGCCTCAATTTGTTTTGATATTTTATATTATTATAATTCCTAAAATAAGTTACATCTTTTGGCTGGTAAGATATGTTTCTCCATCACAATACAGCATGGTGCCATCATTTTGTCCTCTGAACTGTTTGCTGGTAACAGATGGTTCTTTGTCTCTTGAGTCTAAAAGTTACACTATGCATGTTTCCCACTGAGAATGTATATAACACTACTTTTTCCTGGTTCAATATTTATTATGGACTTGAAAGGATTTGCATGTAACCATGCCATAATTTACTGTTGTTTGCATTTGACAGAACTCATCAGCTTTCGTGGCACAGGGCTGTAACAGTAATGTAGAAATTATTGTTTTGTTCACTGCCTTCTGTAATTAAAAATGTATATTTTCAACACAATATTTATCTAGAATTATCACAGTAAATAATAATAATAATAATAATAATAATAATAATAACAATAATAATAATAATAATAATAATAATAAAACCTAAATACATCTGTCAGTTCTGCCTGTGCTTTCCATATATGTAGGAAAGTTCCACTTGCTCATATCTTTCATAGTGTCTATGACAAAATAAGATATTTTCTATATATTTACTCAAAACCTTTGCCCATGCACATTTTATCACTGCAGAGTCTGAAATACATAAATACTAAAGACGGATTCAAGTTCCACCTGGTCGATACAGTCAGTATCTCAGCATTACCCCTGCCATCATCTGTTTAATGTTACAGGGGGAAAGGGAAAAGAAGAAGGAAATGCTGTCAAGAAAAGCTAAGAACATCCTAATAATAAATTGGGCGAGAAGCCAAACAAGAATGCCTTCAAACAGAACAAAGTGAAGTTAGAGGTTGAGATTTAAGAAAGCAAAGATAGTAGAAAAAAGGTATTAAGGAGAAACAACTGTGAAGATGGCACAGAAATCTACCACAGTAGCATCTTAAGTGCTTATTAGCAGTCTGAGCCACACTTCAAGGAGAGCGCTTATTTTAGATGGCAATAGAATGTACAGCCAGGGTCATTTTTCCCTTTTTAGCCCTCCCCCATCACTTTGATAACTGAGATAGCTGCAGTCAGCACTGTTACTGTATTGATTAATGGACAGTACTAAAAGAGGGAGTGATGCTTGTTACTATGGGATTAAATTCAAGCATGTCCACTCTTACTGTTTGATTGAATAGGATATGGACCCCATAAGAGTCTAAACTGAGTGCTCAGGTTTTGGCATAGTGGCAGTAACATTATGAAAAAATCAAGCCTAGCACATTTTGTGCTGTAAAACTTATCAGACAAGGTTAGAACTCAGCTTTTCTATGATTTCTTTCTGTTTTTCTTTTTTTGTTTTTTTTGTGAAGTATTTCAAACATTGGGCAAAGATAAATTAAAAACATTTTGGCTGGATCCAGAAGTTTAGCCACCCTTACAGCCACTGCTAGCTTGGTTTGTAAACTAGCTGTCTATTTCATCGTCTCGGGGCGGCTATTTCAAATTCATTATGTTAATCTTTGAACAACTATTATCAGTATTTATAATACTGTTATTTAGAAAAGTAAGCTATTACTTATAAATTTCCTAAAATGTCCTAAATTTGTACAAAGCTTGAAAGAAATTAGTATTTTCCACCATGAAATCTGCAGAAATTGGCTAAGAGAATTAGCAACTTGCTAAACATTTCACATCCTGGCAACAATATTTTCTTCTGAGCCTGAAACTTCAAATTTTGCTTCTATATACAACAAAAAAAAAGTTAATCATTTTCATGTTTGGCATCTTTATATGTATTTCATTTTAGTTAATAAACAACATCATGAATAACTATGATGAAAGCGCAAAAAAATTATTCAATGTGAAAAGAAATAAATAGTAAAGTTCTTGAAACAAAAGCGTAAACATGTTTACCTAATTGCTTTTGGAACTTAAAAAAACTGATTATAAGATGACAATGTAAGCATATAGATTAAAAAATGCCATATAGTAAAACTATGCACAAATGTTTCCCATAAACAACAGTTTTGTTTAGTTTAAAAACAAAATAATTCAGAGCAACAACAGTGATTTATATTTGCAGTTCCAAATATTGGATGTTTGTTTGTTAATTTGTATTTGTTGGAGAGCATGCACTGGATGAATATTGTACAAATTACGTATGTTATATAAACTGTTTAATTATAGCTTTAGTTGTAGTGTACCTCCATATCTGTTATTTGTTGGTAATTAATTAGTGGTGACACCACAGATATTATGAGGCTGACAAATGATTATTTAGGATGTTCTTTATCATACTGTATATTAAATTCATTAGCTATGTGTTGTTGTAGGCCTTTATATACTTTATATACAGTCTATGGTACAAACCATACAAACACAACCCGTAGCCCTTTAACTTGATCCCGTCTGCTTCTTCCCGGGCAGGGACGGCTTCCTGTTTGATTATTCTGCGTCCGGTTAGGAATTACTTCTTCTGTAGTGGCGGTTGTAAACCCGGGTAAACCACAAAATGGTGCATTGCCGCCCCCAATTGGTGCGTAGTGTGAATCACAACAACAAGCAGAAAGAAAATATCTCTACGTTCAATTCTTTCCTGTTTATTCTGGTTCAATTTAAAAAATTTCAAGTTCAACTGTAAATAATAATAATAATGATAAAAAAATAAATAAATTAAAAAAAAAACTTAATCCTGGCACCGAAACAATTATAACCTAATTTCTAACACAAACAACAAAACAAAACAGTACACATGCAGGTAAAAGAACAAAACAGATTTGAAAAGCAAATAATTTTGCATTCTCTCAAGGTTATACAAAAATAATGCTGTCAGAAGATACACATACTTTGTTCTTACTTGAGGGTGGGCACATGTGGTACGGGGAACAAGAATCATATACAATTATAAACGATAGCAGTGAGAATTGAAATTTATGGAAGCAATTATGGGAAAATTATATGTTAATTTATTTGACATTTCAACAGTTTCAGTAGTTTTCAAAACTCAACAAGACAATCAATGACATAACCTCAGACAGTACATAAGAAAAATAAAGCCATTTTAGATTGTAATGAACACCACAAACACTAATGTGATTGGAAAAATGGCAAAAACTTTGTAATAACTATTTAAGTTTTCATTACTGAAAGAGAGTAGGAAGTCCCATTGCATCTCCTAATGAAATTAAATAATCCAAGGTCAGTTTACGGGTGTGTAGTTTAGTGCATTTGGCTTAATGAACTAAAACAATACACAACAACATCAAAAGTATTACATCTGTAATGTTACATGCTTGGTGAAACAGTACATTGTGTTATAGTATCTAATTATGAGCTCAATTTAAACATAAATAGAACCACAAGAAATAAATCATCACGACTAAGTGAAGAATAACTTATAACAATTGTAAATGTTTCTATGAGCTGTCACTTGAATACAAAAACAGTTTTCTGAGTTTGCCATTATATATAATTTAATAAAGTGAAAGTTTAAAATACATAATGCGAAACAAAGAATCATCAATGAAGGGCTTATTTATAACACATTCCATAGAAAAACCAGCATGAAGATTTCCCATTGTACAGTTAATACTAACTTGACATCTTACTAAGTGTTTCCCAGCACACAGTTATACAATATAATCCACATTTTACACATCCCTGAGGATAATTCACCCAGCTGCATCAAGGTCACGGGTTTGGTCCATAGGAGGGATTGTAAGGTGGCTGTACAAGTTCATCTAAATGTGGCACAGTGGTCACAGGGTCAGTGGATGGCTGGCATATGTGCATTGGCTGGCCTTGTGAGTAAACAACTGCAGAATTATCTGGATTGGCTGTGAAGAGAAAGTACAACATGTCACTAGCTTTTAATAACAAAAAGAAAACCTGCATTTCAAACTATTGCAAAGATGTGTAGTTGGAGTGGCTAATTACCCTCAAAGGGAATTAGCCACTCCCACTGGTTATATTATAGTTTTGCTAAGACTTAGACCAGGCCTTTATATTAGAAAGCACCATAGGAAGTCAAACAGGAAAATAAATCCAATATAAATACTCCCAAAATATGACGGTCTGCTATCAAATCCAACATATTCAAATCACTCTTGGAGAATTAGCTATAGAAATTAAAATAAAATTCAGAAACTGAGATTTCATTTTACAAAGATTTTCTTTGGAATTTTTACGCCAGTTAAAACGAAACACAGCAGAGATGTCCAACAGGTTTGAGCCTACAGAATGTGATTTCAGGTAATATACTTCTGGGCATTTCTTATGGACCCTGATTAATATCCTCATTATTCTAAACTTTTAGTTTTGGAGCATACTTAAATACTAAACTGTTTTGCTAATGAAATTATATAACAAAACTTAAAAAGTCAACATTGAAATACAAGCTGACAAAGAATCCTGTCTGGACTGGCCCAGAGTGTCATGGGGTGGTGGTGAGGGAGGGTGAAGGTATGGACCCAAATGCAGAGATGAGGGAAACAGGGATGCAGATTCCAGAAGGTTTAGTCTAAACAAGGCACTCAGGGAACCAACAACAAGGTACAACAAAATGATCCAGCAACTCAAGATTAAAACTGAGGGGTATAAATACACTGGGGAACCAAACAAGAAACAGGTGTACTGAATGAACTAAAACAAGACCAGGTGAACTCAATGAGGAAATCAATAAAGCTAAACAACAAACAAGGGAACCAAACAGGAAAAACTACAAAATAAAACAGGAAACCTGAAACTAAGGCAAAGCACAAACCACATCATGACGCAGAGTCTTCTGTAAGACTTGAGGTTTAAAGATAAAAGAACAAGAATTTTGCATGTTATGATCCCTCTTACTGCTGTCCAGGTATGAGGGTGGTGGTGCTGTGGGAATGGTCTGATAGCCAGGGTATGGTGGGTATCCAGTGGGTGATACTGTTGGCTGAGGTGTGTTGACCATAGTCACAACAGCTAGAACAAGAGTCACACATTTAGTTTGGCTAGAAAATAATAAATAGAGATGTTTATCTTTTTTAGTGATTGAAAAGTGCAAATGTTTGAAGGAACTTAACACTGAAGAACAAAACAAGATGGAGGGTAAAGTTTTCTGTCATTTGTCTTTGTAAATTTGACCAACTGTTGCCTGTAGAAATTACACTGTGATTCAAAAGATTTCAGTTGTATTAAACATCTGGGAACATTTAGTTTTTCAGTGGATGACTTGGCTTTGCAGTTTTAGTGGACTCAGAAAAATAGGACTGATAATTATCAGTTTTATTGACTGAATAATGCTGTAATACACTGGATAGTCCAGATGGATGTGGGTGATTGGTAGATGGACATCATGTCACAACTAGGTTGCGACATGTAGTAGCAAAGTAGTAGAGTGGTTGTAAAGTGATGTTTTGGTCTGGATAATGGGGAGTGAGTTGGTATACCCCAGGTGATATCAAAGAAGGGATCTGGTATTAATATGAACCTTCATCTGTCCAAACATTTTTAAGACCCTTTTTATAACCTAATATAATTTTTGACAATTGATATAGAACTGTATTCACTGTCATTGACATTGATTGTTTACAAGAAAGGAACAAAACTAGCATTTGCATAATCATTTTGGAACATTGTAACAACTTACCCATTTGCCTTTGGTTGTTTCTGTTTCTACATTTTTTGTAGCACAAGCAGCAAGGAGCCACACAGCAGATGATGATAGTCACACAGAGGATGATGGGAATAAGTGAGCCAATGATGCTTCCCACAATCAGAGCAATTTTTGGGGATTTGTAATTGAAAGGCCTTTCAAATAAAATAAAAACAATAATTATTGATTATAACAAAAATAACAACAACAACAAAATAATAATTATAATAATAATAATGAAAAACCATTACAGCAGTTTGACAGAGTGTAATGATTTAAACAGTCTCATTTCCTAAAATCCTAATAATGTTTTCTTATATTTCATAACATCAAACATCTGAAACATTCTTATTATGTAGAGATTAACAGATTTAAGAAGCACACCCAAGACAGCGATCCTGTTCTTCATGAGTTAGGCTGTCTTTCTTGTCACTGCAGCAGTATCTATTATCGCAGTTTCCACAGCAGTAGCGAAAGTAACAATTCTGGGCATCATGGTAGTTATTGTCCGTGTCCCAGTAGCTCTTGCAATCATCAGCTGTAAGAAACACAAACTGCCTTAAGTGATAAAGCATAGGCTCATGGAAAAGAATAGTGAGATGAACGATGACTGACATCAGATAAACTGGTAAAAGCTGAACAAGAGATCTTAAAGGCAGCAGAAGGTAACTATACATGTGTACCGCTATCCTCGACCACTACACACTGTGGCATAAATACTAAAAACAAATTTAACTTGACAGTTTCACATTGGCTTTTCTCTGCTGCGGGTGATGCGCCAAAGAACGTACACCTGTCGAAAAAACAAATACCAAATGAAAACTTACCCCTTACAGCCGGGACCATGATCACACAACAAAAACACCAAACACAAGACAAGATACCTGAGACCATAACTGCTGTTCTGTGGTGTAAAGAGGAAATGAAGTGATTCTGCAGTGAGACAACCATTTCAGTCTGTGTGTCAGTCCCACCCTTTAACAAGCAACCCAGCAACATTCCTCAATACATGTGAAACAATTGCAAGGGAGTTCCAGGCGGCTCGACGGTTTATCCTGAAAATGTCTGATTTTTCATTGAGCACACATTGTACATTCAGGTGCAAGTTCCTTTAATGAGGACTAAAAAGCAGGATGAAAGACTGGTAAAGACAACAATACAGATAAGTTATGTTTGCTACTGATGCTATTTATCTGTTTTGCAGGCATAAGCAAGGTCTCACTCTGCAATTTTTTTCCCTTTCATTCTTAACATGTGGATGCAATAAGGGACTCCACCCAGATTTGCTCTAAACTGTTTCTGTTTCTTCTTTCCATTCAGCCTTTTTGGATCTGTCCTGCTGATCCTACAAGTAGCCTATTTTCTTGAAAGATATTGCCTGCCAAGGTATTATACCACTAAGGTATTTTTAAGTTGTACTCCTTAAACGAGACAAACTTTAAAATTAATCACACTCATTTTAATTATGTTAACACATTGTCCTTGTTGTTGGCTCCAAATTATGATGTACTTTGTTTTTTTTTGCCTCTAGATGAGCAAAGTATTCCTTATTTACTGACAAAGTGAGATATAGCAGTATTATCAGTTTGCAAGCTGAGAAGTTCAGCTGTGACTTTATTCTGAGTTTACAATGAACCAATAAGTAGCTAATTTTATTTAAACATTGTTAATCATTGAGGATTTAGGTTTTCAAGAGAGCTGAGTCACATAAACAAAAATTCTTTGTTGCCAGAGAATTCAACAAGTTTAGAGAAAGACAATAAGGCAACATCAATGATAAATATTCTGTAATGAAAAAAGTAAACATGACAGAACAAGAAAAAAATATGTGCAGGTATCTTTTTTTTAAGCAAAGTCTAAAACAGATACACAAAATATAAAACTAGACAGAAACAAATGAAAGGATTTGAAGCTGAAGCTACCTTAACACTGACCAAAGGGCTGAAATAACATGAATATGTAACTAAAAAAAGTGGATTTCACACAGAAGGCAAGCTCACAAAAAGTGATTTTACAATGGAGTCAAATACTGGAATTTCCAACATGGTTACGGAAAAAAGCAATGTGGCCATTGCTGTGACTTTACCAGTTTCAGCTGGATCACAAGAAAACTTTTTTCTTAATTAGCAACAACAACAACCTTAAAATTCCCCCAACAGCAAACAGCTGAAGAAAAGAAACACTAAATATTCATAACATCAAACTTCTGTTGCAACACAAAGGACTTTGTCAATGTGATGAAAAAATGGCTGAATGTGGACCTTAATGACGTTGTAAAAAACTCTCACAAACAAATTAAAAACTTGTGAATAAATAAAAAAACATTTTAAAGTGCTCTAAAATTACATGCACCCTTTTGATTAAAAAAAAAAAAAAAAAAACAGGCTGAGAAGGCACATTTGTTTTCTGCATTTCCTTAATAGAGCAAACTATCTTTCTGTCTTGGGCTGAACTTAATGTTTGTTTTATCAATAGGAAAAAGAATCTACTTTGGTTCATTTACATAAAGCTGCCAAAGCAGCAGAGCAACAAATAAAAACAATGAATGAAAAAAAAAGTAAATCAAGACAAACTAGTAGACAGAAAACCGCCCAACCGCTGGAGAGCGCTGAACAGACATCTAAATGTTCCCTTTTGCTGGAGTTAAAACTGGTTGAAGGAAACCATGTTCACCGAACACAAGTAACACACTCTGTTAACAAGCACATTAGTAGTCAGCAGTCTTTGTAACAAGAATTTCTGCAGACAAATACACATGCATGAGTGTATTACAAAATAGTACACACTTTTTTTAAAGAAAAACTAATAAAAAGAAAATGGAAAAAGGAGTACACACAGGGAAATTAACCAGCAGATGATGGGTACAGCCATGACAAACCATCTCCCACATCAGACAGCAGCTGCTACACTGGAATGAAAGGCTCAGGTAGGTTTGGCTGGTGGACAGTTAAGGCAGAGGAAAAGTTATGAGGCATATTCAGAGGAATGAGAAATTACAAAGCACTTCAGAAACTAAAATCACACAGCGGTTTCATGTTTCGGATGCCAGGATGACTATGAAGAAGCCACTAAGAAACTGTAAAGACAATCTTAACATGTGTCACGTATATTGCAATTCCATGCAATACAAGCCGAAAAGCATAAACATATTCTCTTGGGTCATTTTTCAGCTTAACAGATGTTGTTAGATCTCTAAGTGTAACTCTTAAACTGAATGAATCATTAGGTTGTGGAACTACTTGTCTTCATTCAAAGAAAACATTTTTTCCAGTTCAAGCAAATTGAAAATGTTGCAGCGTGTTTGTGGCTTAACAGGGAAAGACACTATCCATTTGTAGGTGGTGCAACATAATCCGGGTTGTATGCAGGCTGGGATAGGTAGTCCATCTGAGCTGGTGGAGCTGTCGAAGGCTGTGGTTTGGCAGGAGGTTGCAGAGGGTACGCTGGCTGTCCGGGGCCGAATGCAGCATGGCTGTAGGGCATCGGCTGGGGAGGGTAGGCAGGACCAGCTGGCAATGAGAAGAAAACACGGCGTGAGGATTAAAAGGCTGAAAATGTTTCTACAACAACTGCAATTCTGTTTCAAAAAGCTGAACTGAAGTGTAACTTCAATTTTCCTTTTGCAAAACCCAGAAAGGATCAAACTACACGTGGTCCGTAGTTTATCTGCCTCCACTTCTGCTATTCTTAAGATTTAAAATTACACAATACTTTGGTTAAATTATAAAAGTTTAAATGGGACTAGTTTGTACATACATGTGGGTGGTATGTTGGGCATTCTGAACCACTTCCTCCCACAGGAGGAAGTGGTTCAGAATGGTACTTGTTGACTTCTCAATGTATTTGTAAAGTTTTTGTTAATACAATTAAAAAACAATAATTCCATTCTAAAAGTACATCTTTGGCAAAGAAGGATTAAATTTTCCAGTCATAAGCTTCAATTTCTAATTCCACACATGTTCAGCTTGTCTTAACATCCTACATAAGAGAAGTTCTTCAGTTTTGTTTCAGTTTTAAACTTTTATAGTGGCAAAATATCTGTCAGCAAGTAGATTTAGTCATTTAAGTTTGATAAATATGAACCAATAACCCTCGTCTGTGTCACGGTCTGCACTCACTGGCTTCCTGATATGTTGGTGGTGGTCCTGGTGTGAACTGCTGTCCAGCGTAAGGCGATGTGGGCATCGGCTGAGCGCCGTAGCCAGGCTGCACAGGTATGGGTTGATAGGGTGTATACTGGCCCCCCTGGTAGGACTGAGGGTGTCCCGGCATGGCAGTTGGCTGCTGCGGGTACTGCTGAGGATTGGTGGTGACCACAGTGGTGTGGGTGGTGGTAGCTATCACAGCTGCAAACAAACAACACAGATTTAAAATACAAATAACTTGAGTAAGATCTGAATTCAATAATAGCTTCAGAAAGAGTACAGCTGTGGGAAGAAGTGTTCGGCAATGAGACGAAAAGAGTAAACACTGAATGACTTCACTAGATCTGATAAACAAAGGTGACAAAAAAATTGTGGTCTTATGCCAGGAGACCAACAGAGAATAAGAATTCATGCACAGCACAGTCCAGAACAAAGCATAACACCTGAAAAAAAAGGGAAGTCATGTTTTCTTTCCACATGCGTGCAGCAAGGCAGAAGTCAGACCATTACTTCACGTTTGTTCAAAAGCCTGAAAGTAACACTCAGAAAACAACTGTCTGGTCTAATCTTTAAATGACTACAAATCAGGTGTTACTTTATTTCAGGTTATCAGATTTCTTTCCCATTCTTCCACACACTCACTTTAGTTTAAAAGCACTTGGGAAGAGGTAAAGGTGGCAAATTTCTCTTAAATATGCATAATTATTTTTGCCTTTGCTAAAATTTCTCAAATTTTTTGTATCTCCCTCAATCTACATGTGTAGTGAAGTCATAAAATGTTACATACATTCACTAAAAACGTACCAGATTACTACAAATAAACCTTTTTTTATGAATATTCTTAAAGATACAGTATGTATGTATGAGTTTGTAAAGATAAACTGTGATGGTTTGCCCTCTTGGAAAGCCTTTACTGTTCAGTTAAACTGAAAGAACTCGACAGAGGGTGTGAGGACAAATGTAGCATGTCACCATCATGGTTTTTCTCTTCTCTTTTATAGAAAAACAGACTGCGAGTCATCATAACCACTTCCTGTAAATGATGTGGGCTGGCCTTAAGAGTTCCCCACTGTGGTTGCTGTGGAAACAATGATTCACAGTCTGACATTCCTGGACATGATCCCAACCTGCAACAGCCAAGGAAGCCACAATCGTGTTACTTGTGTTCTACTCTCTCTGCCTGAACATTGTCAACTCCTGACAACATGTGTTAAGCTGGCAAATATCAAACTGGCAACACGTGTACGACTATTGTGAGCAGTAAGAAAGACAAAAATGACATTTACTAACCAGGTGGCCTCTTTAGGTGAAGAAAAATGTTAAAGAATTGTTTTTTGGGAGAAAATAAAAAGGTGAGGATGAACATTTGTGGTATGAAGTTTGAAAAACATGGAAACCAGAAAAGAAATGTGCAAATACAGTGTTTGTAGAAATAACTAGTAAATCTAGATAAGAGTTGACCTCTGTAGCAGATGGCAGAAAAGACAAACTTAAAATTCTCAAAAGCCAATTTAAAAGGAGCGTTCATTCACATTAATTGAAAGCAGTTTGTGAAACTAACTGCCCCCTCCAACTAAAGAGAAAATAAATCCCATTTACTGTTTCTATCCACCCACTCTGGGTATGATAAAAAAAATTTCTCAGATGTGTTTTTTTTTGTTTTTTTTTTAAGGTGGAATATGTAAGATTTTCAATATTTTCAAAATTAATTACCTAATAAAATAACTACAATCATAATTAGAAAGTTTTTTTGAACATGTCGGTTGCAGTCAGTTCATATTTGATGCTTTATTAAATTACGAGTTTAATTAATGACAAATGACAAAAAGCACATTTTTTTTACTGGTAGTCAAACATTTAAGAAGGGTCTTTGTCATTAATTAAACTTGTAATTTAATAACACATCAAATATGGACAGACTGGAACATACATGCTTAAAAAAACATCTAATTATGATTGTAGTTATTTTCTAATAATTTTTTTTTTAATATTGAAAATTACATACTCCACCTTACACACTCCACCTTTAAATAATGGATCATTTTAATTATACATTTTCATGTTGACAGAAAAGTAAAGCCTATCACAAAGTGTAAAATTATTTGGTACAAGTTTATGTTAACTTGAAAGCCACAGTAGGTATCAAGCTTTGCAAGTCAAGTTTGCTTTCATTGAGGAGGCACACAACTAATGGGGGGGAATTGTGCATGCACATGTGCAAAGCCTGCAAAGCAGAGCTCTGCAAAAGGTCTGCTGCGTGGAAAGCAGGTCTGCAACATCAAGGCAGAATCCCTCTCCAAACAGCAGGAAATAACACCGCTGCATCTGCTTACCAATGTTACATTCATTGTTCCAGCAGACACAACTATTGAGATAAAAAAAATTACAAAACAGAGGAAACTGATTGGAGCAGACTAAATCATATCAAAATTTTAATTCCAATGAAAACACATATTCTTAATGTCGGGTAGAAATAATCCTTACTTTCATGGCTGTTACATCAGCTGTACCTCAAAGTAACGTAATCCCACCCTTGTATTGCACTATATGCTTTACTCAAAGTAAAATAAATAAAGAAGTTACAGCAAGTGGAAGAGATTGTGAAACCAGAGAAGATCTTATCAGTATCTGATACAAATATAAGATTATGATTTTAAAAATGATCTAAATTATTAAGAAGGAAGAAACTGAAATCAGTAGGACAGCATTAAATACAGAAACACACCCTGCTGTTTACATCAGAAATAACTGTTCCTATTTCCACTGCTAATTCCCAAAAAGGCAGACAGTGCTACACTGTTGCAGTCAAAAGTATTTCTCCCGTTCAAACATGATCACAAAAACTTGTTCAGGCTCATTTAAACATTACAGGTATGATCAAAATTTTGTGCATGCAAACATTGTGTTGTGTTAAGACAAATATTGAAACAGGATAGGTGTTGTAAATAAATATAAGTGATAATACACTTCTTGCCTTATCAAAAGCCTGGTCTGCCTAAATTACAATCATGACCAGCAAAAAACACATTTCTGTACTTTGTTTCTGTCAATCAACCTCATCAGAAGAACCAACTCTGTTGCCACTATAGTAGGAAGCTGAATGTTTTTCTTACTGGAGATGTTCTTCATTAAAAACATTGAAAGTATGTACTGTCACCCTTAAAAGCCGTCAAAAAGCAATCTCTGTCATCTCTCATGACTGCATGTGTCATAATTAATCGCAGGGATATATTACAGTCACTAAAAGCAAAACTGTGAGCAGCACACCAAAACTCAAGTCAGAGCCTCCACAAAAAGTTGATTCAGAGACAGATCAGTTTCCTCCTACGTCTTAATACCCATGTTAAACAGCAAGGTCAAACCACAGCTGTAATGAATGTCATGTGGTGGGTGGGCGGACAGTCCTCATATAAGTTTCCTGATCCTCTCTTTGAAAAGCAGAAGAAAATTATACCCTCACACTCAAAACCAAAAAAGCGAATTAAAAAAAAAACAACAAAAAAAAAAAAAGTCAGAAAGTGTGTGAAAACAAAGTTTGAGGTTGGGTGCAGGAAACCTACATATGTGGTAAAACATTACAGACAGATGCAAATGTCTCTTGATGTGTGTCGAGATTTTTGTTGCGAGTCAAAACCTGTCTATGTGTGAAGATGTCTGATGTTTGAAGACAAAATTTCACCTTCGAAGGTGAAATTGCAAAAAGTAAGGCTCTGAAATCTGATGCAGTGGATGATTAAATCTTTTGTTTGTCTCAATACTCAATAATGTACTATTTTCTATGCTTAAAATATCTGGTCATTCGTTGGAGTCGTAAGCTGGTCAGGCTCCCCATCCACGTCTGAAAGTTGTAGATAGACAAGATGAGCACACAGTGTTCATCTGCGTCCTACATTGCAGGACCTGCGATCTGACTATTGCAGTCACGTACATACATTGCCATGACGATGCTCAAACGACATATTGTGCAGCTCTAATTGACACTTCCAAAGTTATTATAACTTATGCAGCCAGAGCTAGTAGAGGATGCTCACATGAGGAAGATGTTTTTTGGGTTTTTAAAAAAAAATCTATTTCTGGGGTTTTCTGGTGTTGCAGCAACTGTGAGTGTCGGTGTTAACGCCTGTTCGTTTCAGTCACATCAATTTATTAAACTACTGTAAATATTGAGATTCTCTAACATTGTTTATACTTATTTAGTTAAATATCAGGCCAATAGGCCTGTAACCTAAGCCATTACTAATAACAGTAGGAAGCATCGGTGTTAACGGAGGACGACTTACGCTGTGGCTTGCGGCACATCTTGTACAGGCAGCAGCAGGGACACACACAGCAGCAGATGAAGATGAGGAAACTGACAATGGACCCAACAATACCAATGATCATAGGCACTGGTGTGGAAAAATGGAATTTCGGACTGAAAAAGAAGCAGAAAACAGTAAATAACCAAAATTTTTCCATGTTGCCAAAAATATATATAACTATTTTCTAACAATGAAAACTGAGCTGATAAACCAATATGGTAGTTGATGGGCTACCTATACCTCACAGTAATGAGTAGTGTTACATGTTTTAGAGTGCTGACTGACACATACACACCTTTCACTCCTTGCCAAGGAGGGAAATGGATATTCCATTTTTTTAACTTTTCAAAGTAAGAAAATACTCAGCAACATGGTTTAGAAATACTGCTGATAATCCAAACACTTTCATATGTTGTTACTAGTTTACAGATTAGTTCTGGACTAATGGCTCAGGAAGGCAGCTTTCTGTTTATTTGGCAAAAAATGGCCTCAACCACATTTTTGTAGGATTTGAATACATTTGAATATCAATATCTGTAGCGGCATATCGAACTTTAGACCAAACAGAGGCAATTTATCATTTAAAAACAGTAATAATGACAAAAGATGTTAAGATACCATTTTTCTTGTTGAGATTCAGGAAACAGTTGACCAATTTTACTACAGCAGTATCTGTTCTGACAGGTACCACAGCAAAACTGCAAAGGGGAACAGCTCTGGGAGGAATGGTATCTGCCAGAAAAATCTGTGTAGCCGTCACAGTCCGAGTCCCAAGCTGTAACACAACACAAACAAAGAGCTTTATTTTGCAAAAGACAAAGTCAGAATTATGATGCACCTGTGAGAAATTGGTAAAAACAAGAACAAAGTTAAGAACGGGAATGCAGATAACTTCACATTAGAAAAGTTGCTTCTTTCTATGGCAGTCGAACGGCAAAACAAGTTGTTTAACTGAATAATAAAGTGCAATTTTAAAAGCTGCACAACAAGCAGTTGTGGCATGGAAATATCTCCTTTTTTCTTTAAGAAAAGATGGCCCAGTGTTTCTGATGCTAACTGAGATAAAAAGAAGAAATACTGGAGAAACACTATGCCTTAGTATTTGATCATATCAACTGTTATCGTGGCTGCTACTCAGGGACTTTCAGGTCATTTCCTCAGCAAAAGAGTTCATTTCAACAGGTGTCTAGATAGAAGATAGGCTATTTTGTCACAATTTATTTATTTAATTTATTTTACTAATCTTGAGTTTGTAGAAATATTTAGAGTGTCATAAAATGCTGAATTATACTGCAAAAAATTCAATTAAATAAGTGTCATTTGTTAAAATATGCTCTTATAGTTTCTCTCTCTTCACCTCTATTCCCTGCCAGGAAATTACATGCCATGATGTTACCTCCCTACCGAGGAAATGAAAGTGAAGTGTTATGCTGCTTGTTTTACTGAGTTGGCTCCACGTTATAAGCTGGCACACACACACACACAAACGCGTGTATACATATACATATACACACACATACATACATTATATATATATATATATATATATATATATATATATATATATATATATATATATATATATATATATATATATATATATATATATAAAACACTTGCGCATACAATAGTCTATGATGGGCAGTTATTGAGGCAATTAAGGATGGGCTAAAATAAATAAATAAACAAACAGAACAAACAGTACCGGATAATAAAAATACGGTGATAGAAAAAGGATCCAGGCTCTCACGGTGACAAACCGGTTAAACATCAGTTGTTTGTTTAGTCTGTGAGTACGCTATTTGTTCCTTGTTGATCTTCATAAAGTCAATAGTCAAATTCCGATGACAAGCGGGAATCCAACTTTTAATTTTGAGACAGTGTTATAATAAATTAAAAGCTGATAACCAACCGCAAAACGAAAATAACTGACATCGCCCTAAATGTGAACCAAGAGCGCCGATTTGAAGCTAACCTTTCCCTGCACCAACCGAGCAGCCGACGATACAACAAGGATGGTTGTTAAAGCTTCATGAATTTACACTTACCAAAAACACTCGGGAACAGAGGGGCACATAGTGCCAGCACAAATACACACGATAGGCCTATCACCATGTCTACTTTAGCACTACCGGATATAGTGAGGAAACAAGGAGTCTCCTCCGGCAGAAGGAGGTCCGCTTCGTGAGGACCTGAGTGGCTATGGGAGTACAGCGAATTTCAGCGAGACTCCTCACTCCTCCGAAGCTCCACCCATCTCCATAATCACCACAAGGGGGCGACAAACACACCTGCACTTACCCACCTACAACTAAAAGTAAAGTCTTGGAAAGTGTTTTCTTCTTTTTTTTATTTTTTTATTGCTATTTTATTCTGTTTCCGTGATAAACTATATTATTATAAACTATTATAGTTATAAACTATATTATTAAAACTATTTTTTAAAATAATGAATTCATTTGATACATATTGATAAACACATTCAGAAAGATGGGGCATTTAAAGTATGTAGTATGTAGTAGTTGAAATGTCATCATATGGCATTTCTTCAGTTTATTGGAACTTATAGAGTTTAGCAGCTCCAGGGTTTAAACAAAATCTATTATCATATATTTTATTTTATAACATATATTTTTTATGTTGAATAAAAAGGTATAAAGACATATGATCAGGTAATTACATGGTCCAAAGAGAACCCTAAATTAATTTAGTTCAGCTCATTAATTTTTATTTTTCTCTAAAAATAAAAATAAAAAATAAAAAAATCAAGCAGTCGGGCTTGCTTAACTTGCCATTCTTACAATGAAAACTGAAACTTAAAAATACACCTCAGTCTGGCTGTCAGACAAAACACACCTTAAGAAGTTAAAGGAAGTGAGAGTACAGCATTGCTTTTCAACTCAAAATACAAAGAGAAGTTGTTTTCCTAGGGGCCTAACTTAGCTGTTACAATAATGTGTGAGGACAGAAACCCAACGAAAGGAGTGACATGAAATGGTCTGATTCAGCTGGGATTCAACAGCATCTCTGTGTTTAAAATCAGCGAGAGGTTCTTGCTGCTACCAACTGTATTATAATCCTTACAATTATAATTATTATATTTATAATCATCTGAAAAGACATTTCATTTACAATAGATAGATAGATAGATAGATAGATAGATAGATAGATAGATAGATAGATAGATAGATAGATAGATAGATAGATAGATAACTTAATGTTATAACCTAACAAGATCAAAAGAGGGCAGCAGAAGACCATGGCTGCTCATCCACAGGACACGTATCCCAATAGGGACATTACAAGAGAGGTCAACAGTTCTTCAAGATCAGTGGCTCCATATTTTCCTTGAGAACCCCCTTCATGCAAACACTAAAAAGCCATGAACCCCCGCCCCAACCCCACCGTGTGGTAAAACCATGCTTGGTTTTGTGCTTTAATTGGAAAGTTTCTCAATATAAATACTGTATTCTGGTTTAGTGATGTCCTGTCAGGAAGATAAAACTTAACAATATATAGGAGTCAGTGACCTCTGCATTAAAGATGACATTTCAGAATGTTTGAGAACAAATTAAAGGTTGTATTTCATCGGGTTCTCTTTTTATGTGTCAGTCAGTGTAGGCTGAGTCAAGTCAACCTGATTTAGTTTAGTTCATTCAAGTTCACTGTTGCATGTGAGGTAACAAGAGCACAGAATAACCTTACAACAGATTTAGCACTTTTAAGCCCTAAGCTGATGTTACACCTCACGTTCTGCATGTGAGTACAGTATCTATTCACATACACTTAATATGAGAAGTATCGCTTGTCACAGTTGACATAAGTTTAAAATACTCAGAGCAAAGTCTTTGTAAATTTGCACATATTTTCAACTTTTGCACAAGAAAATATTTTCAGAGCAATTTGTAGCTCTTGAATGGCAAAACACTAAGCCTCTTGGTATAAATGGGTGAGGGTTGAAACATACATCAAGAGTTAAAAGGACAGCAGTACATATTAAATAACATTTTACACAAGACAGCAAATAGTGCATATGACATGCAGAAATCAACACACATATATCAGGCAGGCTGACAGAAAACAGAATCAGGTGATGCAGCAACTAAACAGGAGTAGGCATACACAAAAGGACAAACAGGTGATTTTCCGCTCCGCTACATTGATAAACATGTGTGAAAGGTGTCAAGTAAACATAAACATTTGAACATCCAGCATCAAAGATAAAGCCACATGTTGAGCAACTAGACACTAGAGTGTTTTAGGACTTTCAAGGCAGACACACATGGACTGGCTAATAGAATGACCTTTGGTGTTAAAACCTTTTGGTGTTGTAATGCTTGTTATAAACAGAGTGGTAGTTGAAACGACTGCTGGATGAGGCGTTATTGTTGGTCCAATATCCACACTGAGAAAGTGATGTGAAGTAGATTGACACAGTTTACCAGAAGTTTCAGAAAGATTAACATGATTTATTTTGGACCCTTATCTGCGATCTTGTCATGAAGTCTAGACCTTTACATTGATTCAGAATGTTTACTTTTCTGTGTTAATCATTGTTTGGCATTCATACAAACTCTTCGAACAAAGAACGTAAGTACAATAGTTTTTTCATAAAGGGTTAAAATATTCATGAGTTCATGATAAACATTTTTATATACTGTTCTTATCATTATGTCTTAAATTTCTTTGACTTTTTAAAACGCGAAGGGAGGGGGAGGGCGACTCTGACGTCAATCGGCAGGTCCAACATCTCGCGAGACTTTGATGGGCGACACCGTAAGCTTATAAAAGCTCGCGCCATTCTCCACCGACACAGCCGTGTCCTTTTCGTTCGTCCTCAGTGCAGGATAACGTAACACTCTTACGACTCACTTCGTCAAGAACAAGTTAATTATTTGGGTATTACGTTTACTTCCTGAAAATTCTGTTAACCTGAAAACTACACCATTTCTAAAGGTTACCACACCCGTTGTCGACTTTAGGTAGGTATTTCGTTTAATGTTCTCGCGTAATCAACCTCACTTCTGATAGCTTTTTAGCTAATGTTAGCAGCCAGCCAATGTTAGCTCGGTCAGCCGGCAAGGATCGTGAGAGGCCGTCTGTCTTTACGACATAGTCTGAAATACAGTTTGGCTGTATGCATAACTCTTCCCTAAGTAAAAACCTTTTTACTCTTATGTAACTCCGCTGACACGTTTATCACGTATTGCCGACTAATATTGTGCCCAATGATATTTGTTTGACGATAACCTAAACTTACCATCCCTTAATGAAACTAGATTTATTTAATAACATCGGTTTGCTGGAGTGGTTTTAATGCATGTGTGGATCTGGAATATATTAATTAGAGGGATTGAAGTGTAACAAAGCTATGCTTGCATATAGATCGGAAACACATTTTTAAAGGAAGGTTTCTGAGTTTTGCTATGCATTTTTAATAAAGACGTTTCATTTGATCCGTTTTTAGAGAGACGCGCAGTTTCAGCCGTGTTAATAAGCATTTTACTTTTTTTTTTCTTTTTTCTTTTCTTTCTTTTTTTTTTTTTTTTTTTTTAACCGGAAAAATGTGTAAACCCGGCCCCAGCTGGTCTTAACATGATACGGAAGTTTTGCGGGAATACATGTTTTACGCAATTCGTCTCCTTCTGTGACTACAACGTCATCATCTGGCTCAAATGATCACAGCAGTGAATCATGTCAGAATATTTTCTTTCCTAGAAAGTACAAAGACAGACGAAGATATTTGTTTTATTTGGCATTCTTAGTGTTATGACGGAAATGTGTGGCTTAGCTGCTTCTGACAATTTCTACTTGATGTAAAACATGTTTGTTTTATTACCTTAGCCAAACATTATTATTAATTAATAATTAAATATTTATTATTATTATTGCATTTTTTTAAAAAAATTCAATTAACTTTGATTCATTATGTTTTCATCACAAAAGAACTATTTACAGAATATGTTTTTAACCAAGTTTCCTCTCTCTTTTTAGACTTCTTGACAATCATCACTGCTAAATATGGATGTGATTGTGCGCCGCTGTCCATTCTTGGCTTGTGTGCCTCAGGCCTTCTTCCAGCAGTCCAAGAAATCTCTGGTTATGTACGCCCAGCGATGCCCCATCATGATGGAGCTTGCTGCCAAACCCATGGCTCCATCTATGGCACGAGCCCTCTGTTCTTCAACCTCCAATCAGAGGACTGACCTCAGTGCTGCAAGTGACGGTGAGGGTGATTTTTAGCTAAGTATTGTGTAGCCTTGTTAGATATAAAGCTAAATACCAAAATTTGAGTCTAACTTTTATTTTCCCTTCTTGCAGCCCCTAAACAGGAAAGGGAGTCAAAACTGCCCACTGGGCATCCAGTGCCTCTTCCAGGTCAGGTGGTGGGCTCCAAATGCCCTTTCCTGGCTGCTGAGATGAACCAGAAGAACAGTGGTGTGGTCCGTCAGGTCGCCATGGAGTTCCAAGAAGATGTACAAGAAGTTCGTACTGTCCAGAAAGGCAAGGCTTATCATGAATTGATAGTTTAGTTCATTTTGTTTTAAACGACTTGATACAATTCTGAATTTGTCCTTGCCCTTTTTCCAGAAGTTTCACCTGCACAGTTAAAGCAGCAACCTACCTTGGCCAGTACAATTAAAGAGCAGGGGCAAACCAATTTAATGAAGACTCTCATGAAGCAGCGTCCGAAGAGAGTCACTCACTTGCTGAAGGACAACTTACCTGGCAGTAGTAAGTTATATTTGGTTTTTTTTTTTTTCTTTTTGTAAGTGTATTTCCCTGTGTTTCTATCCTTTTTACATAACTCGCCACTGCATTCTGTTGTTGTTGCGCCATCAACTGCAGTGCTTTGGCAACATTGAGCCATGTTAATCAAGTTTTTCCTCCTGTTTTGTTGCAGTGTCTCGTTTCGAATATGACAGCTTCTTTGAGAAAAAGATTGAAGAGAAGAAAAGTGATCACACATACCGTGTGTTTAAGACAGTGAATCGTCGAGCCACTGAGTTCCCAATGGCCGACGATTTTACAGGCTCTCTGGAGGAGAAGAGAGAGGTGTCTGTTTGGTGCAGCAATGACTACCTGGGCATGAGTCGACACCCACGAGTCGTCCAGTCTATTATGTGAGTAGTGAAGAAATGATTTGGCTGTCTAGAAATATGATGATTGATTCAGTATGTAGTGAGGCCATTATAAAGTGAAGCAAGCAAGTGTGTGTGTTTTTTTTTTTGTTTGGTTTTTTTTTTGTTTGTCCCATTGAGAGTCCTGTGCAGAAAGTACTAGAAATGTTGCCATGTAATTGTGGAGTGATTTGATATCACCTGACACTCAGGTGTGGTTAGTGCTTTGTCTGTGTGGGTGTAGAGTTTTCATTGTCCATTGAATGCTTTTTTTTTTTTTTTAAAGACATTCGAGACCTGTTTCAGTTTAACACAAACATCTTTTTGTTAAGATGTCGACATTTCAATACAGCTGTTACATGCTTTTATTTCCAATTGTAATTTTGTGCCTCATTAAGCTGCTGGGAACAAGTGTCTCTTGAGCTTCAGAAAACCAGACGAGATCAGAATAACTGCTTGTTTTTGTATTTTCTGCTTGCAGGGATACTTTACAGAAGCATGGCTCAGGGGCAGGAGGTACTAGGAATATCTCTGGAACGAGTAAATTCCATGTGGAGCTGGAACATGAGCTTGCTGATCTTCACAAGAAGGATGCAGCATTGCTCTTCACCTCCTGCTTTGTTGCCAACGACTCCACCCTCTTCACTCTTGCCAAGATGCTACCAGGTAAACAAAGTGAAAGAAGAAATTCAACTTTCTTTTAAAAAGATCAATTCTCACATGCCACTTCTTTTGAACTTTGATCAGGTTGTGAGATTTATTCTGATGGGGGAAACCATGCCTCAATGATTCAAGGCATCAGGAACAGTGGAGCCAAGAAGTTCATTTTCCGCCACAATGACTTGGCTCATCTTCGAGAGCAGCTGGAGAAGGGAGACCCTTCCAAACCGAAGATTGTGGCCTTTGAGACTGTCCACTCGATGGATGGTGAGTTGTAGTTTTTTTACACTTATTTTTCTACCATTTTATTTAAAAAAAAAAAACAAAAAAAAAACATATTTGATGCAATGGATTTTCTTTAGTGTTTATTTTTAATATGATCTTTGTGTTTGTATCTCTGAAACACAGGTGCTGTGTGTCCCTTAGAGGAGATGTGCGACTTGGCCCATGAGTTTGGTGCTATCACATTCGTAGATGAAGTTCATGCTGTGGGCTTGTATGGCGCCAGAGGAGGGGGTATCGGAGACAGGGATGGTGTCATGCACAAAATGGATATCATTTCGGGGACTTTAGGTAAGCATGTATAAAGCTAAATGAAGATGGTATTTTAAAGGACTTATTTAAAGTGACAACCAAAATCTGACAAAAACCACTCATCTCTTTCCAGGCAAGGCATTTGGATGTGTAGGTGGCTACATTGCTAGTACGTCTGCCCTGGTGGACACAGTGCGCTCCTATGCTGCTGGTTTCATCTTCACCACATCTCTGCCGCCAATGCTGCTGGCTGGAGCCAGACAGTCGATCCAGGTTCTTAAAGGGGAAGAGGGTCGCACGCTGAGACGCAAACACCAGCGCAATGTCAAGCTACTCAGACAGATGTTAATGGACTCTGGACTGCCTGTTGTGCACTGTCCCAGCCATATCATCCCAGTCCGGGTAATTAGATTTTTTTTTTTTAAACTTTTTTTTTTTTTTTTTTTTTTTTTCCAATTATCTACTAATTTCATGAAATTATAGTTGTTGGTCACATATGTAGTCAGATTTTATCTCAATCAGAAGGTATCCTTAGTAGCTCCACTGTAATCTTTTTGTCTGTTATGTTAGGTGTCTAATGCTGAGAAGAACACGGAAGTGTGCGACATCATGATGAATCGCCACAACATCTATGTGCAAGCCATCAACTACCCTACTGTTGCTAGAGGAGAGGAGCTACTGCGTATTGCACCAACCCCTCACCACACCCCTGAGATGATGAAATACTTTGTTGGTAAGATAATAAAGTGGCCTTTATGACTTTGCTGTTTATAAAAAGCACAATCAAGAGGAAATCCAGTTGACACACAGGACCTTAAGTGAGTACTGTAATGTTAACTGCAACTGTCTTGCAAGTTTGCTGACTTTTTTCTTTCCCCTTTTCAGAGAGGCTGGTTCATACCTGGAAGGAGGTGGGTCTGGAGCTGAAGCCCCACTCATCAGCAGAGTGTACGTTCTGCCAGCAGCCTCTGCATTTCGAGTTGATGAGTGAGCGGGAGAAGTCGTACTTCAGTGGCCTCAGCCATCCTATATCAGCTTGCGCTTAACACTACTCTCCACTGCTAGCTGGAGACGGCACATATACACTCATTCCTTTATCACTGTCTTAGAAAATATTAATTATATTCTGTAAGTTATATCATGTGGTATTTAAAATCTATATTCAGATGTTCTATAAGTGTCAAATAAAGCGTATGAGAGAAAGGAAGTCTGTTTCTGTCCTTTTATCTACCTGGAAATGTACTGCGTTAGCATAAGTAAGTAATCAAAGCTGGTGAAAACATGTGCTGGTAAATGCAACAAAACTGGCGACCTTTTTGGAATAATTTTTTTAACACTTTCATTGAAAGGTCATAAGACTTTAAAATGATAAAATCTTGGATCTTTAATGAAGCATTTTTCTGAAAAGGGGTCATTTGTTTAACAACATTATATTCACCAAATAAACAGTAGAAAATTAGATTTCTAAAAGGTTAAGAGACCAAAGTCTCATCCATGCACTGAACATTTACAAAAAGCTGTAAAATATGTATTCATCTAACTTTTATTTTGCCTGACTGGCTGGATCTGTCTTTGCCAGAGGTGACTGAGGAAGCTCATTTTTATGGTGGTCTAGTTTGCTTGTCACAAACAGTTTAAATTACATGGCCACAATCACAGTCATCCCTAGGTTCCACACAGCCTCAGTGAAGTTTTATGTGGTGGACCTACTGACCCACAAACATGGAAATGACATAAATTCTTGCTGTGAGACCCAGATTCCTAAAATAAAGGTTGTGGTGACAAAACCATTCCAGAAAGCCCACGTGAACATCAGACTGTTAAGCCACAAGTGGTTTTTTTTTTTCTTGACTTGAAACAAATACTCTCAAACATGCAAACAAGACAAGCGTTTGCTAATGAATTACTCTTCCACAAATTCTCACTTAGAAAATGACATTTTACTTGCGTTTTTGTCAAAGCCTTGAGTAGAGCGATGGTAATTTTAACGGTTTCCCAACAAGGTCATGTTGTAAATTCTTCAGTTGCTTAATGAAAGACAGAACTACTCTGAAAATGGATGTGAGAACCGTTTCTAGCTGTTGCAAAGAACTGATGTTGCCATTAGTTTAAGTAATTACTTCCACTTCTGAGTTGATTCCTCATTAGACTGAGGAACTGATGGTTAAGTAACATACTCAAAACAGCAAAGAACAAAAAAATATCATGAAAAGTAACCCCAAATGACTAAAATCAAAATTTAAGGAGAATGTGGCTCTGAAGGCGCAACATATGACATCATTCTCACACCCTACCAATGACGGGTAAAGATATGCAGAACTGAAAGTTCCCACATTAAAAGGAACGTTTGGTAGCAAAAGGAAAAAATCCCAATGAAGATGCCAAACGTGACATTATATACTGGACTTATGATCTGTGAAAGCTTCAGGTGCGATTTTCAGTCAAGTCAAGTCTTGAAAAAGATTGTGGTTCTCTTAAATGGACAGTCGTTATACAGTTTTACATCTTATTACCTCATAAACCTAATTCAAATCTCACATGAAGCACGTTATACACACGTTCCATGGTTAGTGATGTGAGAAACTGCAGGTCATTAAATGAAAACCAGAATGCATCACTTAAACAAGAGGAGTTGTAAAGTGTCACATCAGGCCCATCATTCAAATATTTATTTTATTGTAATTAACTTTTCAGGAAAAGAAAAAGAAGGTGACAGCTTAATATTTCATCATGTATGGATAGTTTTTTTACTTGCCAGATTTTACTCAAACTGGCAGAAATTATTTAGAAGCCAACCAACAAATGAACTGTGGTAAATTCTCTCTGTCAGGGAGGACCGGTCATGTAAATAAACCTGATTTTCCAAATAAGCAGCTGGAAACATTTGGGTGTATGAAGGGTTAAGTAAAGCGTAAAGCCACATCTAAGACAGTATATCATCTGACTGATTAATTCAGCTTCTATTTTTACACTTTCAGCTTGTTTCTCTTCCATTTATTGCTGCCAGCTTTCAGAAGCTCTTCAGGTAAATGCTGCATGGTATACTCACTCATGTTTCAGCAGAGAAAAACAATATACAAGCATATATTAGCAGGAAGAGAAAGCCTTTTTAGTTGTTTTTGTGTCCATAAATGACATATTGCTCTGTTCAGTCAGGGCTTGTCCCAGTTTTCAGCTCTATTGTCAGTCGGATTGTTTAACTGACCCCTAATGATAGTGTTATGGGCGCATATCTTTTGGCTCAGTACCTCGTTAAAGCGGCAGACATTTTTGTTCTTTTGTGGGAAAGTCTTCTGCAAAACAATCAGTGGAGAGCCATTTGCTTGCCTCGTGTGGGATATGACCTCAGCAGCTGCATTTCCATGGTTACTCCTTCCTGCATGGCTGCCAAACTGTCATGGTCCAGACAAAAGCAAGGAGCAACGAAACGGTCAGGCCACAGTGTTTGCTAAAAGATTCAAATACTTTTCACACTGAGTGACAAGGCTTATCTGTTTAGTGAAATGCTGAACTGCACTTTGGAAACTAAACAGGGAGACATTAACTCAGGCTGAAGTTTATGCTAGTCCATAACATATTGGACCTGTTACTAAGCTAAATCAATTGAATTAACACATTACTTAGATCAATAAGTTATTTTAGTTTATTAGTCTCAGAAATAGATGAGAAATATTTGCACCAGGCTGTTAAAATCTGTGTATTTTTTTGTAGTATGCTGTATTACACCAATTACAAATTTAAAGAGCCCATGATACATTCAGTAAGCTAATAATTTTGGGTGTTTTTTTTTTGCATTTTTTCTATAAAGGTTGTCACTTGTCACACTGTTTTAGCCCATTGGTAAATTTTAGATATTTAATAGATGTGCTCACAGATAAACTCAAGAAAATATTTGAAAATAGCTAAGACAGTTTGAGGGCTCCTTGAACTTGCACTTGAACACGCATTGTGCAGAAATGGCTCGAGTGCCACTGAGGCAGTGCAAGACCAATGTGTCCTGTGTGAGAATATTGCCACTTAAATAGATTTTTCTGAGCACAAAGACTTATTGAATACATTTAAAATAAACTAGGACAAGCCCAAAGAGGAGGTTCAAAGACATGATGCGTCACACAAACTTTTTCAACAAGTGAAGCTGAAGTTTTAAACTAGTTTTGGTTTAGAAAATCTATAGTTTGAAACTTACAGAGCAATAAAAATGGGGTTTTCAATCTCTGGAAAATCAGGCAATGACATGTTGATTTTCCTACTGATTGTCATTTGTTCCTGCAGAAAGGAGTGTTGCCAGGTCAATGCCTTAGTAAAGGTTAATTATGTTCAACATTCCCCATTTTGGTTATCCAAAAATGACCTAAGTCTAGAAATACTTTGATGGACACATACTAAACAACATATGAGGGTTATGGAGACATCTACATATAACAGAGAAGTTTGCGAAGTATGAATCCCTTCAGGCTAATTTCTGAGTGCAGTCAGTGGTTGTTAAAGAAAGAAAAATCAAACCTTCTGCTATGAGCTATGACAGAGGAGATTATTCTTTAGATGTGAGGAAATGATCAGCCCCGTGACTTCAAGCACAGAGCTTCACTTGAAAGTCATGTCTGATTATTTGTCAGAAGATCACTTCCTCACAGAGCAAACAAGTGTGTAAAGGCAACTGGTTAACCGGCTAGAGGCTACAAAAATATATCACAGACGTTCTGCGGATTGATTTGTAACCCAAGCACTCACATGTCTGTACAATATTAGATTTTGTTCTTTTTAAATTTCTGTCTACATCCATGCCATCATGTGTCCCTGTGGTAAAACATGATGCTAGCAACTGAGTTACAAGGTTTTTAAAATTCCACTGAGTTTTCAGGGTATGACCCATATTGCACCTGGGTTTTGAAAACAATGCATCCACTATTGGTAGCTTTCTTTGAAATGTAACAGGAGATCACCTCGCCCTGCATGTTCTCATGGCATCAAAGACATTAAAAAGATGGAGGAGTTCTGTTGGATGACTGCTCAGACAAGCAGTCTGTACAGAGAAAAGCCTTGTTCAAATTTAAAAAAAAAAAAAAAAAACACTAGGAGGAATGTTAAAATATTTGATGCTGTTGTTTAGAAATGGTTGTATGCATCAGTTTCATGCCTTGGTTGCCCTTGACACTGACTGTATTATCAGTCTCACTGCTCCCATCAGGGTTCAGATAAGCTCAAAACAGGTCCTTGGACTGTTAGGCTCTACAGTGCAGGCAATGACATGCATCTAGAAAATACATTAATGATATACAAGTTTTTTCTTGCATTACCAGAACTATGGATTTATTATGTTTGATGATGAGCAGCAACTATGTTGCTTCAAAATCTGCAGATGATCACTCCCATGAAATCTTTACAAAAGTACAGCTGCAAAAATTCAGATTTAATCTATTCCTTTATTTACTTTAACTGATCACCTTCCTACATGCTAAACATTCCAGTCTGAAAGCTGTCTTTACAGCCTGATTTTAATTGTACATATGATGTGATTATCTCAGTCATTTTTACATGATCATTAGTTAGTGAGAAATAATTGCATTGACTTTTTTGCTTGTGCTGTTTTTGAAGTGGATGGAAATTCATAAGAACGGGAAACACTCTTTATCCTTTTTCATAATACCATAATGTCCTACAACAACAATAACCCAATCTCGCATCATGAACTTCAATACACCATCTCTGAAGGTCCCACAGTCAAAATACTGTACCAATAAATTGTGAAAACATTAATTTTGTCTCATATGATTCCCAAATTAGAGAGTAAGTTTTGATGTTTAAACTTTCTTACATGCAAACAGAGGTTCAACAAGAGCGTTTTGGCAATTATATCACAGAAGAGAAATGACTAAACTATGTTAGTCATGTTACTTACTTCTTTATTACATTTTGTTTAATACATGAAACTGTGTCACACTAATAATTATTCTTTCTTTCCAATTATTCTTTCCTGAGTAAAAGGTATTGAAAGTGACAACCAAGGACATGCGCTTGTTGAACTGCCTATTGCACAATCATAGTTATCGGGAAAAGATCACAGGAGGCATGAAGCTCTTGCTGCAAAGAAAAGAAAAAAGAAAAGAAAAGAAAAACAGACCTGCTGTCAGTTGTTCTTCTAGAAAGTAATTTAGGAAGCAGCTCTGCATTACCAACATAAAGTGGTTCTTGTGGCCAATTAACAGATGTACAGCAAAAGTTTCATTATACTAAGAAGCAGTATGACTTCTCCTTTTGTCTCCTATATGTGTATATATTTAGATATAGATATTTTTTCTGAATACAAATGTTTAGCACAAGTTCAGAGCTGTATTACATTTGTATTTCATTCTTATAACATATTTGCTTGCTCAACTTGACATACTACAAACACACTGACAGGCTTGGTTTGTGTACTGTAAGTCTGTTAATGACTCCAGATGCTTCCTCTTTGGTTTACTGGAGGTTGAGATAAGACAGGAATGAAGCTGTAATTGTCCTCAAAGTTGTTACCATTCCAACGACTGAATATCTAAATAGCTTTCCATATGATGGTCACTTGTTTTAATCAAGGTTTAGCTTTTATGTTCTTTGTTGTGGACATCCAGACTTGCTTCATTCAAGGATATAATGGTGATATGATGATCTCAGACCCGTATTTTTTATGAGGAATTCTGTTAAGACATTGTTTCCATTTATGAAGAGGTTTTAAGGATATCTCCTGATTTAAAAAAAAAAAAATCCTATTTCTTCTTCGTTAATAATTAAAAAAATGTGGTCCTATATTGATTAAGGTAATCAAAGAACCGCCAGTGATTTAGGATTTACTCCCCATAAGTGTTGACACTGTACAGATGCTGAAATGAGAAGTTCAGTTCCATGCACAAGTTACATGTCAACAGGTGTTGTCGCTTTGGAAATGGATGCATTTTGTTGTTAACTTTCTTCCAGTTTTCGTGTCTCACCCTTTCCTATTTCAAATAAATCTGATCCATTGAATCAATTTTTGAGTCCTCACTACTTCATCCAGCTCTTTGAATCTACATCTGGTGAAATCTTACTGAAGCCTCTCATTCTGTTGAAGCAAAGTGATTATTTAAAACACCACAGTATCTATAATGAATTGACCAAAAACTTCAGCTGTTGATATAAAATAAAAGAAATGCAATGCCTGCCTGCTTTGCAAGAATGTCCAGGTGTTCTGTGAGTACCACTGTGGCATCAAGTGAAAGATGAAGTTGAATGTTTATTGACATACCAGTTGCAATCAGTTAAGGGAATATGAAGTTTGTGGATCATGATTACATTGCCACATAATGACAGACACACACTGGCCAATGTCCAGGCTCACCAGCTGGACATTCTTACCCTTCTGTGTGCTTTCAGATCCACTTTGCTAGGTTAAAAACCCCTCCACAAACAGAAAGGGCCACAGTACAACTGCAGGCAAAACAAGAAAACTGTACTTATTCTGGAGCTATCCCTTTAAATAAAATGTGTTTTTATTTAGATAGTAGGCATTTAGTGGAAGTCATGAGGTTTTAATTTCACCCTGTTTGTGATATTAATCTTTCTTATTTTTATGGCCTTTGCTGAGTCTTTTTTCTCACGTTAATGGTAGCAATTAAAGTGTATTACCTCCCTTGTTTGTTTAAGTATGTGCTACCTTTTGCAGCCCTCACTCTGTAAAAATAGACTCAGTTTACTGTCACCTGCATGAAGACAGACAAGGAACAAGGATGTGCAAAAAAGCAGCATACCGCCAGTAAAGGTGTTATGATGTGGTACTGTTATGATGTGGTGGTTTGCTTTTTCCTTGGTTCTGGGTTCCTGTTTTATTTTGGTAGTATTTCCTGTTTGGTTCCCTTGTTTGTTTGTTTAGCTTTATTGATTTCCTGGTCATTGAGTTCACCTGCGTTCACTTAGTTAATTTGCTTCACCTGTTTCTTGTTTTTTTCTGTGTATTTATACCCCTCGGTTTCAGTTGTGTTTGTTGGTTCATTGTCATTCTGTTAAGTGTCATTTTGTTGCTCTGCGAATAAACCTGAGTTCTGTAGACTGGCGCCCCGACTCCTGCATTTGGGTCCACCTCCCTCCAGCCACTGTAACAAAAGGTCACACCTTCCTACACTGAGGTTTTTGTTAACTTGGCAACATTTCAGGGGAGAATTTCCTTCTCAGACTTCCCTCCTCTTCTCTGTTTAGTCATGCATGCATAGAAGAATGAATGACAGAAGGAGGAACTGATGATTTTTAGTTAGAAAATATTTTCTACACCTAAAGATGAACAGTTGCTTTCTTCTGTGTATGAGCTTCGAAGTACCTCAGTATTTTGTGAATTTGTGTTTTGTTTTAAAGGGGAAAGGGTGGTGTTGCATGTACAGTACATTTTGAATGCATGTGCGTGACACCAAAGTCTGATGAAGAGATTACAGCCAGACTTGGATGACCTTCTTTACTTTTCCTCTGTGTGGGCCAACCAAAACACAACTCTTCCTTTTATTTATTTTCACAACAGTACTGTTGTTTAAAAAAAAGAGGAATTTCATTAAACAAATCATTCACATCACAGTACCCATTAAAACCTTAAGTTGTGATTACACACACATTATTTGATTTTACAATCAATGAAAAGTCTGGGTTTGGTTCAGGGGTTCACATGGAGCATTGTGTCTAAGGTTAGATAAACTACTCTCTATGGGAAGTGCTCTGATAACACGGTGGGTGAGAAGTCATCTTAAACTGTTGTGACATCTTGACTCGACTGTTTCAATCCCTGTGTGGTCTGTCTAGAAGTTACTACTTCATGAAGGTAAAAGGATATATAGATAATTGACAGATACTGTAACTTCAACCTTGTGCACAAGGCTAACAATGGGATAACAAATGTTTAGGACTGTTTTTTCTCTACTGAACTGAACTGAACTGATGCCCTTGTGAATAATCTACTGAAAACTTTTTGTTTTTAAGTATTGCTTGTTAATTACTGTCTGGATCTGTCAGGATGATACACAGATACTTATAAAAACAAGGATGCGAGTCAACTTCCTTAATTCCTTCAGAGGTTTTCACCGGAATTTAAAGACAAAGATATATTCTTCCTGGATCTGCTATGAAACAAGACATACAGACTGCACTTCACATCTGTTGTATTTATGTAACACCTATTCACAGTTAAACAGCCTTGTTGGAGCACCTTGAATTTAATAATAATTCAGTGTTTTTTTTACTGAAGCATGGTTTATGTTCAGCCAAGCCAAAGTCAGCTACAAGCTTTATCAAAAAGAACATTTTCAGTCTAAACTAAAATGATATCTGCTTCTTGAAGCAAATAAAAAATGTGTACTCTAAGAGCGAAGTGCTTATTTTGGGACAAAATAACAGTATAAGTCCTTCAAGATCCACAACCCTTACTTGGATTAGGCGAGTTCAGAAAATGAATGAAGTCCTTCAAGAAACAATCAGTCTTAGACATTAAGGGTCTCATATATACAGATCAAGCAAGAAGGGTTTCAATTCTGTTATAGATTTACATGGAGCCAATAAACAAAAGCTGATATTGTAACATTCATTCGTTTGTTCATACATTCATTCATTCATTCATTTATTATCTGAACTGCTTTGTCCGATTAAAGGTCGCGGGGAAGCTGGAGCCTGTCCCAGCAGTCTTTGGACGGGAGGGAGGGTGCAACCTGGACAGGTTGCCAGTCCATCGCAGGGCTGATATTGTATCAATAAAGTTTATATTGGAGTTTGGCATGCAGCATTTTGGATGACGTGGAACCTGAGTTACTGGAAAATCTTAAAATAAGGACTTCATTTCATTTCATTTATTTATTTATTTGATCCATGGGACAGTGCACAAACAACATTAACCCCGCAGGGAAAGATGCGTCATGCCAGGTTATAGCACAAGTGCTAATTTCCACCTGTAGTCCCAGAGAAGGCTGAAGATGCGTTGGGATACTTCAAGGTTATGAAAAACATCCATCCATCCATCCATCCATCCATCTTCTGCCGCTTATCCGGGGTCGGGTCGCGGGGGCAGCAGCCTAAGCAGGGAAGCCCAGACTTCCCTCTCCCCAGCCACATTTGCCAACTCTGCGGGGGGGATCCCGAGGCGTTCCCAGGCCAGCCGAGAGATGTAATCCCTCCAGCGTGTCCTGGGTCTTCTCCGGGGTCTCCTCCCCGAGGGACGTGCCTGGAACACCTCACCAGGGAGGCGTCCAGGAGGCATCCTGACCAGATGCCCGAGCCACCTCAACTGGTTCCTCTCGATGCGAAGGAGCAGCGGCTCTACTCTGAGCCCCTCCCGGATGACTGAGCTCCTCACCCTATCTCTAAGGGAGAGCCCGGCCACCCTGCGGAGGAAACTCATTTCAGCCGCCTGTATACGAGATCTCGTTCTTTCGGTCACGACCCACAGCTCATGACCATAGGTGAGGGTAGGAACGTAGATCGACTGATAAATCGAGAGCTTCGCCTTCTGGCTCAGCTCCTTCTTCACTACGACAGACTGGCGCAGAGCCCGCATTACTGCAGACGCCGCACCGATCCGTCTGTCGATCTCACGCTCCATCCTTCCCTCACTCGTGAACAAGACCCCGAGATATTTAAACTCCTCCACTTGAGGCAGGACCTGACTCCCGACCCGGAGAGGGCAATCCACCCTATTCCGGCTGAGGACCATGGTCTCAGATTTGGAGGTGCTGATTCTCATCCCAGCCGCTTCACACTCGGCCGCGAATCGCTCAAGCGAGAGCTGGAGATCCCGACCAGATGAAGCCAACAGGACCACGTCATCCGCAAAAAGCAGGGACCCAATCCTGAGGCCACCAAGTCGGATCCCCTCAACCCCTCGGCTGCGCCTAGAAATTCTGTCCATATAAGTTATGAACAGAATCGGTGATAAAGGGCAGCCTTGGCGGAGTCCAACCCTCACCGGAAACGAATCCGACTTACTACCGGCAATGCGGACCAAGCTCTGACACCTGTCGTACAGGGACCGGACAGCTCGTACAAGGGGGTCCGGTACCCCATACTCCCGGAGTACCCCCCACAGGAGCCCCCGGGGGACACGGTCTAATGCCTTCTCCAGGTCCACAAAGCACATGTAGACTGGTTGGGCAAACTCCCATGCCCCCCCCAGGACCCCAGAGAGGGTATAGAGCTGGTCCACTGTTCCGCGACCAGGACGAAAACCACACTGCTCCTCCTCAATCCGGGATTCGACTATCCGGCGGACCCTCCTCTCCAGGACCCCTGAATAGACCTTACCAGGGAGGCTGAGGAGTGTGATTCCCCTGTAATTGGAACACACCCTCCGGTCCCCCTTCTTAAAAAGGGGGACCACTACCCCAGTCTGCCAATCCAGCGGTACTGCCCCCGATGTCCACGCGATGCTGCAGAGGCGTGTCAGCCAGGACAGCCCCATAGCATCCAGAGCCTTAAGGAACTCCGGGCGGATCTCATCCACCCCCGGGGCCTTGCCGCCAAGGAGCTTTTTGACCACCTCAGCGACTTCAGCCCCAGAGATAGGAGAGTCCACCCCTGAGTCCACCAGCTCTGCTCCCTCATGGGAAGACGTGTTGGTAGGATTGAGGAGGTCTTCGAAGTATTCCCTCCACCGACCCACAACGTCCCGAGTTGAGGTCAGCAGCACCCCATCTCCACTGTACACAGTATTGATGGAGCACTGCTTCCCCCCCCCCTGAGCCGCCGGATGGTGGACCAGAATCTCCTCGAAGCCGTCCGGAAGTCTTTCTCCATGGCCTCGCCGAACTCCTCCCATGCCCGAGTTTTTGCCTCGGCAACGGCCGAAGCCGCATGCCGCTTAGCCCGTCGGTACCCATCAGCTGCCTCCAGAGTCCCACAGGCCAAGAAGGCCCGATAGGACTCCTTCTTCAGCTTGACGACATCCCTCACTGCTGGTGTCCACCAACGAGTCCTGGGATTACCGCCACGACAGGCACCAACGACCTTGCAGCCACAGCTCCGGCTGGCCGCCTCAGCAATAGAGGCCCGGAACACAGCCCATTCGGACTCAATGTCCCCCGCCTCACCCGGGACATGTTCGAAGCTCTGCTGAAGGTGGGAGTTGAAGCTCGCTCTGACAGGGGACTCAGCCAGACGTTCCCAGCAGACCCTCACAACACGTTTGGCCCTGCCAGCTCTGACCGGCTTCCTCCCCCACCATCTGAGCCAACTCACCACCAGGTGGTGATCAGTTGACAGCTCCGCCCCCCCTCTTCACCCGAGTGTCCAAGGCATGTGGCCGCAGGTCCGACGATACGACTACAAAGTCGATCATTGAACTGCGGCTCAGGGAATCCTGATGCCAGGTGTACATATGGACACTCTTATGCTGGAACATGGTGTTCGTTATAGACAATCCATGACAAGCACAGAAGTCCAATAACAAAACACCATTTGGGTTCAGAGGGGGGGGGGACCATGCCTCCCAATCACTCCCCTCCAGGTCTCACTGTCATTGCCCACGTGAGCATTGAAGTCCCCCAGCAGAACAATGGAGTCCCCAGAAGGAGCACCCTCCAGCACTCCCTCCAAGGACCCCAGAAAGGGTGGGTACTCTGAACTGCTGTTCGGTGCATAAGCACAGACAACAGTCAGGACCCGTCCCCCCACCCGGAGGCGGAGGGAAACTACCCTTTCATCCACCGGGGTAAACCCCAACGTGCAGGCACCAAGCTGGGGGCTGATGAGAATGCCCACACCTGCTCGGCGCCTCTCACCATGAGCAACTCCAGAGTGGAAGAAGGTCCAGCCCCTCTCGAGGGTACTGGTTCCAGAGCCCAAGCCATGCGTCGAGGTGAGTCCAACTATATCTAGTCGGAACCGCTCAACCTCGCGCACAAGCTCAGGCTCCTTCCCCAACAGAGAGGTGACGTTCCACGTCCCTAGAGCCAGCTTCTGCAGCCGGGGATCGGACCGCCAGGGTCCCCGCCCCTTGCTGCCGCCCAGCTCACATTGCACCCGACCCCTACGGCTCCTCCCGCAGATGGTGAGCCCACGGGAGGTGGGGCCCATGTAACCCTTTCGGGCTGAGCCCGACCGGGCCCCATGGGCGAAGGCCCGGCCACCAGACGCTCGCTCTCGTACCCCGCCTCCAGGCCTGGCTCCAGAGGGGGGTCCCGGTAACCCGCGTCCGGGCAAGGGAACATTCATGCCCAGGTTGGTCGTCATCATAGGGGTCTATGAGCCGTGCTTGGTCTGGTCCCTCCCCTAGACACCTGTTTGCCATGGGTGACCCTACCAGGGGCATAAAGCCCCCGACAACATAGCTGCTAGGATCTTCGGGACGCACAAACCCCTCCACCACGATAAGGTGATGGCTCAGGGAGAGGGTTATGAAAAACATAACACATAAAAAAATTCCCAACATTACATACAACAAGCTTCCAATTATTAACCATAGCCTCTACAAACAAGGCTGCCACCATAGCACATTTGAAGTAATCAGTAATGGGTACAAGATTGAGCCGAGAACTGCCATTGTTTCAGCAAGTGTGAAAACTCACTAAAATTTGTAAAATTGGACTTAGAATAGTTTGGCATTGAAATAAGGAATAATGATTGGATTTAATCTTCTACATCTATCAGATTAAGGGTGTGTCTTAAACTGCCTAATTTACAGAGGAAAACTGAAATTTGTTTTTGAGTTCTTCTAAAAATGAATTTAGACTTTACAATTACAAAGTAAAGTTTTTTTTTAAGACAATGATTGGACCAAATTTCTCTTCTGCTAAAATGACTTTAAAATCAACTTTTTATTTTCAAAATGAAAGGTAAAACTATCATTTGACTGTACAGTGTAATACACAACAGTCTGAAGTAGTTAACCTTGAGGCCTTTTTGGCATGAGGGAGACAAACTGCAATTAACACACTTTAAAGAACAGATCCAATGTGTTTTCATGCTTGTTGGGTCGGTGTGAGTTTTGTTGAGTTGTAAAACTGGGAGATGAATCAGCAATGTCTCATACTGGGTTCTGCTGTCATATTTTCACTGTGGCTATACAGCTCATATAAAACTATTTATATATAGAAAAAAATTTAAATGACTTTGAATTTTGTTCCCTGTAATTAATAAGATATATAAAATCCATGGATCTTTTTAACAATGTCACTTGATTAGCTTGCCTCAAACATGGGAAGAAAGAGCTTGTACTAAATACAGTTGTGGGAGTAAACATGTCAGATCTTGTTTCATTTGTTGCCATGATTACTGATGTTACACAACCATTCAAGCGAGGGCACTCATGACAAAGGTTAAAAAAAAAAAAAAAAAAAAAAAAAAAAAAAAAAACCCAATGCAAATGACACAACAGGTGCATATGACAATAATGAGATTGCTTCAACCTGCTCAAGTAAATGCTGTAGAAAAGATTAGCCTCATTACATATCCTTAATATTTTCATAAACTTTTCCCATCACAGTTTGGTGTCATTTTACTTCATCCTTGTTGCTTTCAGGCAAAGCCAGTTTGAGTTTTCCTTTGGGGAAGTTTATCTATTTACTCCTAATATTAATGTACTATTAAAACAACCCTTAAAAAAATAACCTTTTTCAATTTAAGACAGATTATTTGATTACTTTTGAATACTGTCTGTAAAATAATGTTTGTGTTTTCCACTGGACTGCAAGATTAAACCATGCCGTGACTGCAAACAATACAATGCCAAAGACTATGCATACAATCAGGACTTGCTCAGTGAATCTGCAAGTCTTTACATTTCCTCATTCATAAAATACTTTTTTCCCCCTTCAGAAGGAATTTCTAAAAATAAATCATTGCCCCAGTCCAGTATTGTTGTGACTGCCACGTTCATGTCTTAAAACTGTGAAACAATGAAGAAACTTTTGTGTTTTTAAAAATTGAAGGAAGATGGATGCCGTTGACTCTGTCACACATTCAGTGCATTGTTTGTGAATCCATTGTAAGCTGGAGCTCATAAGACCATAAGACATGATGCATCATGTGTTTTGAAAAGAAACTGTCAAGACATGTTCAGGGACTTGATGAAAAACTAACTTTGTGGGTGATTAAGATCAGGCTACATCTACTAAAGTAGCATCAATTAATGATTCCATGTTTAACAGCTTGGCAACCTAGTTATTTCAAATAGAGACCATATGTTATGACCATATATCTATCTATCTATCTATCTATCTATCTATATATATATATATATATATATATATATATATGTGTGTGTGTGTGTGTGTGTGTGTATATATATATATATATATATATATATATATATATATATATATATATATATATATATATATATATATATATATATATATATATATATATGTTACACACTTCAAGAACGAGGCATGAACTGGTGTGCAACAGGATGACTTTTTTTTAATTCTGTAAACACAGAAAATACAATATTTTAGAGATGGCACGTCTTTCTGGCTTAACAGCTGGCGAGTTGAACAGATGAATAAGTAAACATATGAATAAGTAAAGAATGCAAAAAGATAAAACTTCTATAAACACTCCTCTTTCCGAAAGGAAAACATGTTCATTGACCCAACCCAGATAATTTTCAGTAAATGCTGTCCTTTGTTGGAAAGCTAGGCAATATTTATATTTGACTTTTGTATGCTTTAAGTACTATTCAAATATTAAATTCAAGTATTAAATGAGCTATCAGTATGTTTGTGTGTGTGACTCAAAACTGACGTCTTTTTACGACTACGGAAGAGGATGGAATTCCAACACATTCTCCAACTTCCTTGTATATGTGTTTCGCAACCTCATGGAATAAGTCCCTTCATCTGCTGGTAACTGAAATATTAACTTGTAGGTGTGGCTCACCCAGAAAGGATTAGGGTTGTCCACTTTACTATAAATAAATGTTAGGACAGTGTTTAATTAATTTCACGTTTTCATATTAAACAAAATCACAACATGTTCTTACAACAGGGAAGTTGGAAATTCTTGTAAACTGAGATCCTCGACTCATGTTTAACACACTTTGCGTGAAGGATGAGCAGAAAGTAAACATTAATGATTCTGATTAATCTTTGCAATATGTGTCAGCTCTGTTACATGCCTCAACTTTTACGATCCAAGTATATAAAAACATATTACAAATCTAATTACAGCTTGTGAAGCCACACAAATATTCTGTAAGGACAGTGAATTATGACAGCATTTGTGGTATCATGTTGTTGTGTGAAATAGCAAGCTTATGTCTCACATAGCCCACCAAAGGATTTGTTAATGGGTTGCCTCTTCTGCGATGGACTGGCGAGCTGTCCAGGGTGTACCCTGCCTGTCGCCCAAAGCCAGCTGGGATAGGCTCCAGCTTCCCCGCGACCCTGAATTGGAATAAGCGGTTCAGAAAATGAATGAATGAATGAATGAATGAATGGGTTGCCTCTTATAAGGTCAACATAGATGCTTGTTCTTTGACTGACTTGCCTACTAAATATCATATTAAATACTTTGTGTTCCCTTGTTTAAAATCATACAGCCCTAAAATCAAAATAATTTTATTTTTAGCTATCAGTCATGGTAGCAGTGTTTTGTAACATAGTGTAACAATCTGTTCCAAAACCTTCTCTTCATGTGATCTGATCTATATTCGACCACATGACCACTTTCTTTATTATGGCAATGGCATGCTGTAGCCTACATTTTTTTTAAAAATGATGATCACTGAGGGAAAGACAGCTAAGTGTCCCAGAGTTGAACTATCCAGGCTTGAAGGGTTTCCACTTGGTTTGTCCAAATGCTAAAATATATGATGATGGTCAAATAACAACCAAAAGATGAAAGGACATGACTGGAGAGTCAGGTCTGTTTTGGAGGATGAGTCTGGTGCTATAATGCCTTTGTTCCAACCTTGAATGTATTTGTGTTATGAAATGAAAAAACAAAAATACTTTATTAATCCTAGAGGGAAATTGCAATGTTTTAGCAACTTTTATTTTTATTGAACACTTGTATTATATGTAGAATGATTCTATGTCTGAGGCCGACAGAATGCATATATCACTATAAGAAAAGCATAAGTATAAATGAATGTTAACAGTGGCGACAACCCTGCATAATTGCAATGTGAATTTTAGTTTAACTTTATGATTGACAATACAAGCAGGTGTTGAGCAATGCTTTTGATTGTTTTGACATTTTGTTGAATCCTTCATATAACTTCTTGTAGAGGAAACACACCCCTGTTTACAACTGAAATAATGTTTATAGATGAAGAAAACGTCACATCACTACAAGGGGCTGCTCCGCTTTTCACAGAAACCTCAGCATATTACTGCTGACACCTGGTGGCATCATTAAGGTACTACACTTTCACACGGCTTGATTTAGAAAGCTCAAATTACGATCTTTATGAATTTGAATTTAAAACAACGATTTACTTTTAATATTTTTATTTGTAAATTTTATTTTACGTTCTTTGAACAAATTTATTAGACCAACATTACAGCACATCGGCCAACTTTCTCTTTAAGAATTTTGACCAGTTGCTCAGCGCCCAATCGCGGCGCGTAAACTGAACTTTGTTGTTGTCAGCAACTACCAGCTAGCTTTCGGCTAACGTTACAAACCGGAGAGCTACCGAAGTGCAGGCTTTTCCTAACTGTCCTGATAACGGGCACTGTTTTACGTCGGTCCTCACGGTCACAGCGAGTCGTTCTTCT